>NW_026871819.1:0-39609 GCF_028564815.1 Eubalaena glacialis | reverse complement strand
GCGGCATCAACACAGCAGTGAAAAGCAGCTAAACCCCATTATAAAAATAAATTACTTAAAAAAAAACCCCCTAAAACAAAGACAGTGACAGAGAGAGAAATTCTTACAAAATCCGTTCAGGGGCTCTGATGCAACCTGGATTGACCATATCTAGACCCACAGCTGGATGAGACATTAGGCTGGACACTCTTGGGGCTGAGAGGATTGGTGAGGTTGGGTGAGCAAACGCAGACCCTTGAAAGTAATACTGCGTGCTACCCATCCCATGGGTCCCAAATCTCCAGGTTCAAGGGCATCTTCCTACATCGAAAACATGCATGGGAAACCCAGAAGATGGTACACCGTGTGATCGGGAAAGGTTTCTAAAACGCACCTCACTTCTCCTCTCCTTGTGCTCGGGTTCGCCATTCCAGCCGCTTTACTAACAATCTCCCTACTTGGAGAATCAGCACCGTTAACCTCCTGTTTCGTACAGGTTGCAATTTGTCCTGAGGATAAACGGGAAGAGGGGGAACCAATGAGAGACGAGCTCTCGGTGTTGGGACAGGCACAGATCACTCTATTTTCCCATCAGGAAGAAGAATGAACCACAGGCTCAGCCTGCCCCTCCGGAACCAGAATAGGGCCTGAAGCAATCCTGCGCTTTTGCGGCCAGCTCCCAAACAAGCGAGTTGACAAATGGAGCTCAGGGGCACTGCAATTCACAAACCTGCAGAGTTATAAAGGATAACTCTCTTCCACAAATGTATTGAGGGAAGGCAACGAAGAGGATTTGAAAGCAAGGCAGAATTGCAAGAAACAGATTTCAGGAGGTAGATTCGACTCGCCTTTAAAGCCCATGAAAAGCGGCAAAACGTCGACAATGATGCCCTTGGCCAAAAAGGGCGTATGCGTTTTTTCCTGAATATATTCAGGAAAAAACGCATACGCCCTTTTTGGCCAACCAAGCAAGCCGGAAAGGCAAATCGGCACTACAAAGAAGTCTCGCTTGCCATCGGTCAAAAGGGCCATGCTGAAAAAAGTGTAAAAACCAGAAATGCAGGACAGGCCATGGAGACATGGGAGCCTTGCTACGCTCATGGGCGGGATGTAAATTGCCAACAGCCACTCTGGAGAAGTGTACGGTGTGTCCTGAAACATGTAATAAACACAGCTTAGAGAGCATAGGGCACTTCCACTCATGGGCGTATACATTGGGAAAACTGAAAAGCCACAAGACACAGGCACCCCAAAGTGTAGGGCTGCTCTGTTTACAAGAACCTCCACTTCGGTACACCTTAAATAGCCCAGGAAGAAGTTGTGGTACTTATGCACAATGGAATATCCCTCAGCCATGAAATCAATGTCATAAGGCTAGTAGCAGCATGATGAGTGGATTTAGGTACGATGACTCTAAGTGAAATAAGTCACACAGAAAAAGACACTTATCCTAAGATATCACGTACAGAGGGAATGTCAAAATCGCTACCCTTGAACTGAATTACAAAACAGAACAGAGTCACACGTTTAGAAAACACACTATGGCTGCTTAAAGGGAAAGGTCAGGTGGGGTGATGCATAAAACAAGGGTTTGAAATTAGCTCAGATACCGTTCCATAAGCCAAATATGTAATAGACAAGACCTACTCCCTGCTCAGTGAACTGGACGCAACACCCCCTATTCACCGCACAAGAATATATCTGACTAGTAAGAATCTGAAAACCTATGTATTGATATCTCTCTGGAAGTGAATCAAGAGGGTGTAAAGCGGCATCAACACAGCAGTGAAAAGCAGCTAAACCCCATTATAAAAATAAATTACTTATAAAAAAAACCCCTAAAACAAAGACAGTGACAGAGAGAGAAATTCTTACAAAATCCGTTCAGGGGCTCTGATGCAACCTGGATTGACCATATCTAGACCCACAGCTGGATGAGACATTAGGCTGGACACTCTTGGGGCTGAGAGGATTGGTGAGGTTGGGTGAGCAAACGCAGACCCTTGAAAGTAATACTGCGTGCTACCCATCCCATGGGTCCCAAATCTCCAGGTTCAAGGGCATCTTCCTACATCGAAAACATGCATGGGAAACCCAGAAGATGGTACACCGTGTGATCGGGAAAGGTTTCTAAAACGCACCTCACTTCTCCTCTCCTTGTGCTCGGGTTCGCCATTCCAGCCGCTTTACTAACAATCTCCCTACTTGGAGAATCAGCACCGTTAACCTCCTGTTTCGTACAGGTTGCAATTTGTCCTGAGGATAAACGGGAAGAGGGGGAACCAATGAGAGACGAGCTCTCGGTGTTGGGACAGGCACAGATCACTCTATTTTCCCATCAGGAAGAAGAATGAACCACAGGCTCAGCCTGCCCCTCCGGAACCAGAATAGGGCCTGAAGCAATCCTGCGCTTTTGCGGCCAGCTCCCAAACAAGCGAGTTGACAAATGGAGCTCAGGGGCACTGCAATTCACAAACCTGCAGAGTTATAAAGGATAACTCTCTTCCACAAATGTATTGAGGGAAGGCAACGAAGAGGATTTGAAAGCAAGGCAGAATTGCAAGAAACAGATTTCAGGAGGTAGATTCGACTCGCCTTTAAAGCCCATGAAAAGCGGCAAAACGTCGACAATGATGCCCTTGGCCAAAAAGGGCGTATGCGTTTTTTCCTGAATATATTCAGGAAAAAACGCATACGCCCTTTTTGGCCAACCAAGCAAGCCGGAAAGGCAAATCGGCACTACAAAGAAGTCTCGCTTGCCATCGGTCAAAAGGGCCATGCTGAAAAAAGTGTAAAAACCAGAAATGCAGGACAGGCCATGGAGACATGGGAGCCTTGCTACGCTCATGGGCGGGATGTAAATTGCCAACAGCCACTCTGGAGAAGTGTACGGTGTGTCCTGAAACATGTAATAAACACAGCTTAGAGAGCATAGGGCACTTCCACTCATGGGCGTATACATTGGGAAAACTGAAAAGCCACAAGACACAGGCACCCCAAAGTGTAGGGCTGCTCTGTTTACAAGAACCTCCACTTCGGTACACCTTAAATAGCCCAGGAAGAAGTTGTGGTACTTATGCACAATGGAATATCCCTCAGCCATGAAATCAATGTCATAAGGCTAGTAGCAGCATGATGAGTGGATTTAGGTACGATGACTCTAAGTGAAATAAGTCACACAGAAAAAGACACTTATCCTAAGATATCACGTACAGAGGGAATGTCAAAATCGCTACCCTTGAACTGAATTACAAAACAGAACAGAGTCACACGTTTAGAAAACACACTATGGCTGCTTAAAGGGAAAGGTCAGGTGGGGTGATGCATAAAACAAGGGTTTGAAATTAGCTCAGATACCGTTCCATAAGCCAAATATGTAATAGACAAGACCTACTCCCTGCTCAGTGAACTGGACGCAACACCCCCTATTCACCGCACAAGAATATATCTGACTAGTAAGAATCTGAA
Organism: Eubalaena glacialis; assembly: GCF_028564815.1. Taxonomy (NCBI): domain Eukaryota; kingdom Metazoa; phylum Chordata; class Mammalia; order Artiodactyla; family Balaenidae; genus Eubalaena; species Eubalaena glacialis. Next base: position 36,162 of record NW_026871819.1, on the reverse strand, counting down.
AACCTATGTATTGATATCTCTCTGGAAGTGAATCAAGAGGGTGTAAAGCGGCATCAACACAGCAGTGAAAAGCAGCTAAACCCCATTATAAAAATAAATTACTTATAAAAAAAACCCCTAAAACAAAGACAGTGACAGAGAGAGAAATTCTTACAAAATCCGTTCAGGGGCTCTGATGCAACCTGGATTGACCATATCTAGACCCACAGCTGGATGAGACATTAGGCTGGACACTCTTGGGGCTGAGAGGATTGGTGAGGTTGGGTGAGCAAACGCAGACCCTTGAAAGTAATACTGCGTGCTACCCATCCCATGGGTCCCAAATCTCCAGGTTCAAGGGCATCTTCCTACATCGAAAACATGCATGGGAAACCCAGAAGATGGTACACCGTGTGATCGGGAAAGGTTTCTAAAACGCACCTCACTTCTCCTCTCCTTGTGCTCGGGTTCGCCATTCCAGCCGCTTTACTAACAATCTCCCTACTTGGAGAATCAGCACCGTTAACCTCCTGTTTCGTACAGGTTGCAATTTGTCCTGAGGATAAACGGGAAGAGGGGGAACCAATGAGAGACGAGCTCTCGGTGTTGGGACAGGCACAGGTCACTCTATTTTCCCATCAGGAAGAAGAATGAACCACAGGCTCAGCCTGCCCCTCCGGAACCAGAATAGGGCCTGAAGCAATCCTGCGCTTTTGCGGCCAGCTCCCAAACAAGCGAGTTGACAAATGGAGCTCAGGGGCACTGCAATTCACAAACCTGCAGAGTTATAAAGGATAACTCTCTTCCACAAATGTATTGAGGGAAGGCAACGAAGAGGATTTGAAAGCAAGGCAGAATTGCAAGAAACAGATTTCAGGAGGTAGATTCGACTCGCCTTTAAAGCCCATGAAAAGCGGCAAAACGTCGACAATGATGCCCTTGGCCAAAAAGGGCGTATGCGTTTTTTCCTGAATATATTCAGGAAAAAACGCATACGCCCTTTTTGGCCAACCAAGCAAGCCGGAAAGGCAAATCGGCACTACAAAGAAGTCTCGCTTGCCATCGGTCAAAAGGGCCATGCTGAAAAAAGTGTAAAAACCAGAAATGCAGGACAGGCCATGGAGACATGGGAGCCTTGCTACGCTCATGGGCGGGATGTAAATTGCCAACAGCCACTCTGGAGAAGTGTACGGTGTGATCTGAAACATGTAATAAACACAGCTTAGAGAGCATAGGGCACTTCCACTCATGGGCGTATACATTGGGAAAACTGAAAATCCACAAGACACAGGCACCCCAAAGTGTAGGGCTGCTCTGTTTACAAGAACCTCCACTTCGGTACACCTTAAATAGCCCAGGAAGAAGTTGTGGTACTTATGCACAATGGAATATCCCTCAGCCATGAAATCAATGTCATAAGGCTAGTAGCAGCATGATGAGTGGATTTAGGTACGATGACTCTAAGTGAAATAAGTCACACAGAAAAAGACACTTATCCTAAGATATCACGTACAGAGGGAATGTCAAAATCGCTACCCTTGAACTGAATTACAAAACAGAACAGAGTCACACGTTTAGAAAACACACTATGGCTGCTTAAAGGGAAAGGTCAGGTGGGGTGATGCATAAAACAAGGGTTTGAAATTAGCTCAGATACCGTTCCATAAGCCAAATATGTAATAGACAAGACCTACTCCCTGCTCAGTGAACTGGACGCAACACCCCCTATTCACCGCACAAGAATATATCTGACTAGTAAGAATCTGAAAACCTATGTATTGATATCTCTCTGGAAGTGAATCAAGAGGGTGTAAAGCGGCATCAACACAGCAGTGAAAAGCAGCTAAACCCCATTATAAAAATAAATTACTTAAAAAAAAACCCCCTAAAACAAAGACAGTGACAGAGAGAGAAATTCTTACAAAATCCGTTCAGGGGCTCTGATGCAACCTGGATTGACCATATCTAGACCCACAGCTGGATGAGACATTAGGCTGGACACTCTTGGGGCTGAGAGGATTGGTGAGGTTGGGTGAGCAAACGCAGACCCTTGAAAGTAATACTGCGTGCTACCCATCCCATGGGTCCCAAATCTCCAGGTTCAAGGGCATCTTCCTACATCGAAAACATGCATGGGAAACCCAGAAGATGGTACACCGTGTGATCGGGAAAGGTTTCTAAAACGCACCTCACTTCTCCTCTCCTTGTGCTCGGGTTCGCCATTCCAGCCGCTTTACTAACAATCTCCCTACTTGGAGAATCAGCACCGTTAACCTCCTGTTTCGTACAGGTTGCAATTTGTCCTGAGGATAAACGGGAAGAGGGGGAACCAATGAGAGACGAGCTCTCGGTGTTGGGACAGGCACAGATCACTCTATTTTCCCATCAGGAAGAAGAATGAACCACAGGCTCAGCCTGCCCCTCCGGAACCAGAATAGGGCCTGAAGCAATCCTGCGCTTTTGCGGCCAGCTCCCAAACAAGCGAGTTGACAAATGGAGCTCAGGGGCACTGCAATTCACAAACCTGCAGAGTTATAAAGGATAACTCTCTTCCACAAATGTATTGAGGGAAGGCAACGAAGAGGATTTGAAAGCAAGGCAGAATTGCAAGAAACAGATTTCAGGAGGTAGATTCGACTCGCCTTTAAAGCCCATGAAAAGCGGCAAAACGTCGACAATGATGCCCTTGGCCAAAAAGGGCGTATGCGTTTTTTCCTGAATATATTCAGGAAAAAACGCATACGCCCTTTTTGGCCAACCAAGCAAGCCGGAAAGGCAAATCGGCACTACAAAGAAGTCTCGCTTGCCATCGGTCAAAAGGGCCATGCTGAAAAAAGTGTAAAAACCAGAAATGCAGGACAGGCCATGGAGACATGGGAGCCTTGCTACGCTCATGGGCGGGATGTAAATTGCCAACAGCCACTCTGGAGAAGTGTACGGTGTGATCTGAAACATGTAATAAACACAGCTTAGAGAGCATAGGGCACTTCCACTCATGGGCGTATACATTGGGAAAACTGAAAATCCACAAGACACAGGCACCCCAAAGTGTAGGGCTGCTCTGTTTACAAGAACCTCCACTTCGGTACACCTTAAATAGCCCAGGAAGAAGTTGTGGTACTTATGCACAATGGAATATCCCTCAGCCATGAAATCAATGTCATAAGGCTAGTAGCAGCATGATGAGTGGATTTAGGTACGATGACTCTAAGTGAAATAAGTCACACAGAAAAAGACACTTATCCTAAGATATCACGTACAGAGGGAATGTCAAAATCGCTACCCTTGAACTGAATTACAAAACAGAACAGAGTCACACGTTTAGAAAACACACTATGGCTGCTTAAAGGGAAAGGTCAGGTGGGGTGATGCATAAAACAAGGGTTTGAAATTAGCTCAGATACCGTTCCATAAGCCAAATATGTAATAGACAAGACCTACTCCCTGCTCAGTGAACTGGACGCAACACCCCCTATTCACCGCACAAGAATATATCTGACTAGTAAGAATCTGAAAACCTATGTATTGATATCTCTCTGGAAGTGAATCAAGAGGGTGTAAAGCGGCATCAACACAGCAGTGAAAAGCAGCTAAACCCCATTATAAAAATAAATTACTTAAAAAAAAACCCCCTAAAACAAAGACAGTGACAGAGAGAGAAATTCTTACAAAATCCGTTCAGGGGCTCTGATGCAACCTGGATTGACCATATCTAGACCCACAGCTGGATGAGACATTAGGCTGGACACTCTTGGGGCTGAGAGGATTGGTGAGGTTGGGTGAGCAAACGCAGACCCTTGAAAGTAATACTGCGTGCTACCCATCCCATGGGTCCCAAATCTCCAGGTTCAAGGGCATCTTCCTACATCGAAAACATGCATGGGAAACCCAGAAGATGGTACACCGTGTGATCGGGAAAGGTTTCTAAAACGCACCTCACTTCTCCTCTCCTTGTGCTCGGGTTCGCCATTCCAGCCGCTTTACTAACAATCTCCCTACTTGGAGAATCAGCACCGTTAACCTCCTGTTTCGTACAGGTTGCAATTTGTCCTGAGGATAAACGGGAAGAGGGGGAACCAATGAGAGACGAGCTCTCGGTGTTGGGACAGGCACAGATCACTCTATTTTCCCATCAGGAAGAAGAATGAACCACAGGCTCAGCCTGCCCCTCCGGAACCAGAATAGGGCCTGAAGCAATCCTGCGCTTTTGCGGCCAGCTCCCAAACAAGCGAGTTGACAAATGGAGCTCAGGGGCACTGCAATTCACAAACCTGCAGAGTTATAAAGGATAACTCTCTTCCACAAATGTATTGAGGGAAGGCAACGAAGAGGATTTGAAAGCAAGGCAGAATTGCAAGAAACAGATTTCAGGAGGTAGATTCGACTCGCCTTTAAAGCCCATGAAAAGCGGCAAAACGTCGACAATGATGCCCTTGGCCAAAAAGGGCGTATGCGTTTTTTCCTGAATATATTCAGGAAAAAACGCATACGCCCTTTTTGGCCAACCAAGCAAGCCGGAAAGGCAAATCGGCACTACAAAGAAGTCTCGCTTGCCATCGGTCAAAAGGGCCATGCTGAAAAAAGTGTAAAAACCAGAAATGCAGGACAGGCCATGGAGACATGGGAGCCTTGCTACGCTCATGGGCGGGATGTAAATTGCCAACAGCCACTCTGGAGAAGTGTACGGTGTGTCCTGAAACATGTAATAAACACAGCTTAGAGAGCATAGGGCACTTCCACTCATGGGCGTATACATTGGGAAAACTGAAAAGCCACAAGACACAGGCACCCCAAAGTGTAGGGCTGCTCTGTTTACAAGAACCTCCACTTCGGTACACCTTAAATAGCCCAGGAAGAAGTTGTGGTACTTATGCACAATGGAATATCCCTCAGCCATGAAATCAATGTCATAAGGCTAGTAGCAGCATGATGAGTGGATTTAGGTACGATGACTCTAAGTGAAATAAGTCACACAGAAAAAGACACTTATCCTAAGATATCACGTACAGAGGGAATGTCAAAATCGCTACCCTTGAACTGAATTACAAAACAGAACAGAGTCACACGTTTAGAAAACACACTATGGCTGCTTAAAGGGAAAGGTCAGGTGGGGTGATGCATAGAACAAGGGTTTGAAATTAGCTCAGATACCGTTCCATAAGCCAAATATGTAATAGACAAGACCTACTCCCTGCTCAGTGAACTGGACGCAACACCCCCTATTCACCGCACAAGAATATATCTGACTAGTAAGAATCTGAAAACCTATGTATTGATATCTCTCTGGAAGTGAATCAAGAGGGTGTAAAGCGGCATCAACACAGCAGTGAAAAGCAGCTAAACCCCATTATAAAAATAAATTACTTAAAAAAAAAACCCCTAAAACAAAGACAGTGACAGAGAGAGAAATTCTTACAAAATCCGTTCAGGGGCTCTGATGCAACCTGGATTGACCATATCTAGACCCACAGCTGGATGAGACATTAGGCTGGACACTCTTGGGGCTGAGAGGATTGGTGAGGTTGGGTGAGCAAACGCAGACCCTTGAAAGTAATACTGCGTGCTACCCATCCCATGGGTCCCAAATCTCCAGGTTCAAGGGCATCTTCCTACATCGAAAACATGCATGGGAAACCCAGAAGATGGTACACCGTGTGATCGGGAAAGGTTTCTAAAACGCACCTCACTTCTCCTCTCCTTGTGCTCGGGTTCGCCATTCCAGCCGCTTTACTAACAATCTCCCTACTTGGAGAATCAGCACCGTTAACCTCCTGTTTCGTACAGGTTGCAATTTGTCCTGAGGATAAACGGGAAGAGGGGGAACCAATGAGAGACGAGCTCTCGGTGTTGGGACAGGCACAGATCACTCTATTTTCCCATCAGGAAGAAGAATGAACCACAGGCTCAGCCTGCCCCTCCGGAACCAGAATAGGGCCTGAAGCAATCCTGCGCTTTTGCGGCCAGCTCCCAAACAAGCGAGTTGACAAATGGAGCTCAGGGGCACTGCAATTCACAAACCTGCAGAGTTATAAAGGATAACTCTCTTCCACAAATGTATTGAGGGAAGGCAACGAAGAGGATTTGAAAGCAAGGCAGAATTGCAAGAAACAGATTTCAGGAGGTAGATTCGACTCGCCTTTAAAGCCCATGAAAAGCGGCAAAACGTCGACAATGATGCCCTTGGCCAAAAAGGGCGTATGCGTTTTTTCCTGAATATATTCAGGAAAAAACGCATACGCCCTTTTTGGCCAACCAAGCAAGCCGGAAAGGCAAATCGGCACTACAAAGAAGTCTCGCTTGCCATCGGTCAAAAGGGCCATGCTGAAAAAAGTGTAAAAACCAGAAATGCAGGACAGGCCATGGAGACATGGGAGCCTTGCTACGCTCATGGGCGGGATGTAAATTGCCAACAGCCACTCTGGAGAAGTGTACGGTGTGTCCTGAAACATGTAATAAACACAGCTTAGAGAGCATAGGGCACTTCCACTCATGGGCGTATACATTGGGAAAACTGAAAAGCCACAAGACACAGGCACCCCAAAGTGTAGGGCTGCTCTGTTTACAAGAACCTCCACTTCGGTACACCTTAAATAGCCCAGGAAGAAGTTGTGGTACTTATGCACAATGGAATATCCCTCAGCCATGAAATCAATGTCATAAGGCTAGTAGCAGCATGATGAGTGGATTTAGGTACGATGACTCTAAGTGAAATAAGTCACACAGAAAAAGACACTTATCCTAAGATATCACGTACAGAGGGAATGTCAAAATCGCTACCCTTGAACTGAATTACAAAACAGAACAGAGTCACACGTTTAGAAAACACACTATGGCTGCTTAAAGGGAAAGGTCAGGTGGGGTGATGCATAAAACAAGGGTTTGAAATTAGCTCAGATACCGTTCCATAAGCCAAATATGTAATAGACAAGACCTACTCCCTGCTCAGTGAACTGGACGCAACACCCCCTATTCACCGCACAAGAATATATCTGACTAGTAAGAATCTGAAAACCTATGTATTGATATCTCTCTGGAAGTGAATCAAGAGGGTGTAAAGCGGCATCAACACAGCAGTGAAAAGCAGCTAAACCCCATTATAAAAATAAATTACTTATAAAAAAAACCCCTAAAACAAAGACAGTGACAGAGAGAGAAATTCTTACAAAATCCGTTCAGGGGCTCTGATGCAACCTGGATTGACCATATCTAGACCCACAGCTGGATGAGACATTAGGCTGGACACTCTTGGGGCTGAGAGGATTGGTGAGGTTGGGTGAGCAAACGCAGACCCTTGAAAGTAATACTGCGTGCTACCCATCCCATGGGTCCCAAATCTCCAGGTTCAAGGGCATCTTCCTACATCGAAAACATGCATGGGAAACCCAGAAGATGGTACACCGTGTGATCGGGAAAGGTTTCTAAAACGCACCTCACTTCTCCTCTCCTTGTGCTCGGGTTCGCCATTCCAGCCGCTTTACTAACAATCTCCCTACTTGGAGAATCAGCACCGTTAACCTCCTGTTTCGTACAGGTTGCAATTTGTCCTGAGGATAAACGGGAAGAGGGGGAACCAATGAGAGACGAGCTCTCGGTGTTGGGACAGGCACAGATCACTCTATTTTCCCATCAGGAAGAAGAATGAACCACAGGCTCAGCCTGCCCCTCCGGAACCAGAATAGGGCCTGAAGCAATCCTGCGCTTTTGCGGCCAGCTCCCAAACAAGCGAGTTGACAAATGGAGCTCAGGGGCACTGCAATTCACAAACCTGCAGAGTTATAAAGGATAACTCTCTTCCACAAATGTATTGAGGGAAGGCAACGAAGAGGATTTGAAAGCAAGGCAGAATTGCAAGAAACAGATTTCAGGAGGTAGATTCGACTCGCCTTTAAAGCCCATGAAAAGCGGCAAAACGTCGACAATGATGCCCTTGGCCAAAAAGGGCGTATGCGTTTTTTCCTGAATATATTCAGGAAAAAACGCATACGCCCTTTTTGGCCAACCAAGCAAGCCGGAAAGGCAAATCGGCACTACAAAGAAGTCTCGCTTGCCATCGGTCAAAAGGGCCATGCTGAAAAAAGTGTAAAAACCAGAAATGCAGGACAGGCCATGGAGACATGGGAGCCTTGCTACGCTCATGGGCGGGATGTAAATTGCCAACAGCCACTCTGGAGAAGTGTACGGTGTGTCCTGAAACATGTAATAAACACAGCTTAGAGAGCATAGGGCACTTCCACTCATGGGCGTATACATTGGGAAAACTGAAAAGCCACAAGACACAGGCACCCCAAAGTGTAGGGCTGCTCTGTTTACAAGAACCTCCACTTCGGTACACCTTAAATAGCCCAGGAAGAAGTTGTGGTACTTATGCACAATGGAATATCCCTCAGCCATGAAATCAATGTCATAAGGCTAGTAGCAGCATGATGAGTGGATTTAGGTACGATGACTCTAAGTGAAATAAGTCACACAGAAAAAGACACTTATCCTAAGATATCACGTACAGAGGGAATGTCAAAATCGCTACCCTTGAACTGAATTACAAAACAGAACAGAGTCACACGTTTAGAAAACACACTATGGCTGCTTAAAGGGAAAGGTCAGGTGGGGTGATGCATAAAACAAGGGTTTGAAATTAGCTCAGATACCGTTCCATAAGCCAAATATGTAATAGACAAGACCTACTCCCTGCTCAGTGAACTGGACGCAACACCCCCTATTCACCGCACAAGAATATATCTGACTAGTAAGAATCTGAAAACCTATGTATTGATATCTCTCTGGAAGTGAATCAAGAGGGTGTAAAGCGGCATCAACACAGCAGTGAAAAGCAGCTAAACCCCATTATAAAAATAAATTACTTAAAAAAAAAAACCCTAAAACAAAGACAGTGACAGAGAGAGAAATTCTTACAAAATCCGTTCAGGGGCTCTGATGCAACCTGGATTGACCATATCTAGACCCACAGCTGGATGAGACATTAGGCTGGACACTCTTGGGGCTGAGAGGATTGGTGAGGTTGGGTGAGCAAACGCAGACCCTTGAAAGTAATACTGCGTGCTACCCATCCCATGGGTCCCAAATCTCCAGGTTCAAGGGCATCTTCCTACATCGAAAACATGCATGGGAAACCCAGAAGATGGTACACCGTGTGATCGGGAAAGGTTTCTAAAACGCACCTCACTTCTCCTCTCCTTGTGCTCGGGTTCGCCATTCCAGCCGCTTTACTAACAATCTCCCTACTTGGAGAATCAGCACCGTTAACCTCCTGTTTCGTACAGGTTGCAATTTGTCCTGAGGATAAACGGGAAGAGGGGGAACCAATGAGAGACGAGCTCTCGGTGTTGGGACAGGCACAGATCACTCTATTTTCCCATCAGGAAGAAGAATGAACCACAGGCTCAGCCTGCCCCTCCGGAACCAGAATAGGGCCTGAAGCAATCCTGCGCTTTTGCGGCCAGCTCCCAAACAAGCGAGTTGACAAATGGAGCTCAGGGGCACTGCAATTCACAAACCTGCAGAGTTATAAAGGATAACTCTCTTCCACAAATGTATTGAGGGAAGGCAACGAAGAGGATTTGAAAGCAAGGCAGAATTGCAAGAAACAGATTTCAGGAGGTAGATTCGACTCGCCTTTAAAGCCCACGAAAAGCGGCAAAACGTCGACAATGATGCCCTTGGCCAAAAAGGGCGTATGCGTTTTTTCCTGAATATATTCAGGAAAAAACGCATACGCCCTTTTTGGCCAACCAAGCAAGCCGGAAAGGCAAATCGGCACTACAAAGAAGTCTCGCTTGCCATCGGTCAAAAGGGCCATGCTGAAAAAAGTGTAAAAACCAGAAATGCAGGACAGGCCATGGAGACATGGGAGCCTTGCTACGCTCATGGGCGGGATGTAAATTGCCAACAGCCACTCTGGAGAAGTGTACGGTGTGTCCTGAAACATGTAATAAACACAGCTTAGAGAGCATAGGGCACTTCCACTCATGGGCGTATACATTGGGAAAATTGAAAAGCCACAAGACACAGGCACCCCAAAGTGTAGGGATGCTCTGTTTACAAGAACCTCCACTTCGGTACACCTTAAATAGCCCAGGAAGAAGTTGTGGTACTTATGCACAATGGAATATCCCTCAGCCATGAAATCAATGTCATAAGGCTAGTAGCAGCATGATGAGTGGATTTAGGTACGATGACTCTAAGTGAAATAAGTCACACAGAAAAAGACACTTATCCTAAGATATCACGTACAGAGGGAATGTCAAAATCACTACCCTTGAACTGAATTACAAAACAGAACAGAGTCACACGTTTAGAAAACACACTATGGCTGCTTAAAGGGAAAGGTCAGGTGGGGTGATGCATAAAACAAGGGTTTGAAATTAGCTCAGATACCGTTCCATAAGCCAAATATGTAATAGACAAGACCTACTCCCTGCTCAGTGAACTGGACGCAACACCCCCTATTCACCGCACAAGAATATATCTGACTAGTAAGAATCTGAAAACCTATGTATTGATATCTCTCTGGAAGTGAATCAAGAGGGTGTAAAGCGGCATCAACACAGCAGTGAAAAGCAGCTAAACCCCATTATAAAAATAAATTACTTAAAAAAAAACCCCCTAAAACAAAGACAGTGACAGAGAGAGAAATTCTTACAAAATCCGTTCAGGGGCTCTGATGCAACCTGGATTGACCATATCTAGACCCACAGCTGGATGAGACATTAGGCTGGACACTCTTGGGGCTGAGAGGATTGGTGAGGTTGGGTGAGCAAACGCAGACCCTTGAAAGTAATACTGCGTGCTACCCATCCCATGGGTCCCAAATCTCCAGGTTCAAGGGCATCTTCCTACATCGAAAACATGCATGGGAAACCCAGAAGATGGTACACCGTGTGATCGGGAAAGGTTTCTAAAACGCACCTCACTTCTCCTCTCCTTGTGCTCGGGTTCGCCATTCCAGCCGCTTTACTAACAATCTCCCTACTTGGAGAATCAGCACCGTTAACCTCCTGTTTCGTACAGGTTGCAATTTGTCCTGAGGATAAACGGGAAGAGGGGGAACCAATGAGAGACGAGCTCTCGGTGTTGGGACAGGCACAGATCACTCTATTTTCCCATCAGGAAGAAGAATGAACCACAGGCTCAGCCTGCCCCTCCGGAACCAGAATAGGGCCTGAAGCAATCCTGCGCTTTTGCGGCCAGCTCCCAAACAAGCGAGTTGACAAATGGAGCTCAGGGGCACTGCAATTCACAAACCTGCAGAGTTATAAAGGATAACTCTCTTCCACAAATGTATTGAGGGAAGGCAACGAAGAGGATTTGAAAGCAAGGCAGAATTGCAAGAAACAGATTTCAGGAGGTAGATTCGACTCGCCTTTAAAGCCCATGAAAAGCGGCAAAACGTCGACAATGATGCCCTTGGCCAAAAAGGGCGTATGCGTTTTTTCCTGAATATATTCAGGAAAAAACGCATACGCCCTTTTTGGCCAACCAAGCAAGCCGGAAAGGCAAATCGGCACTACAAAGAAGTCTCGCTTGCCATCGGTCAAAAGGGCCATGCTGAAAAAAGTGTAAAAACCAGAAATGCAGGACAGGCCATGGAGACATGGGAGCCTTGCTACGCTCATGGGCGGGATGTAAATTGCCAACAGCCACTCTGGAGAAGTGTACGGTGTGATCTGAAACATGTAATAAACACAGCTTAGAGAGCATAGGGCACTTCCACTCATGGGCGTATACATTGGGAAAACTGAAAATCCACAAGACACAGGCACCCCAAAGTGTAGGGCTGCTCTGTTTACAAGAACCTCCACTTCGGTACACCTTAAATAGCCCAGGAAGAAGTTGTGGTACTTATGCACAATGGAATATCCCTCAGCCATGAAATCAATGTCATAAGGCTAGTAGCAGCATGATGAGTGGATTTAGGTACGATGACTCTAAGTGAAATAAGTCACACAGAAAAAGACACTTATCCTAAGATATCACGTACAGAGGGAATGTCAAAATCGCTACCCTTGAACTGAATTACAAAACAGAACAGAGTCACACGTTTAGAAAACACACTATGGCTGCTTAAAGGGAAAGGTCAGGTGGGGTGATGCATAGAACAAGGGTTTGAAATTAGCTCAGATACCGTTCCATAAGCCAAATATGTAATAGACAAGACCTACTCCCTGCTCAGTGAACTGGACGCAACACCCCCTATTCACCGCACAAGAATATATCTGACTAGTAAGAATCTGAAAACCTATGTATTGATATCTCTCTGGAAGTGAATCAAGAGGGTGTAAAGCGGCATCAACACAGCAGTGAAAAGCAGCTAAACCCCATTATAAAAATAAATTACTTATAAAAAAAACCCCTAAAACAAAGACAGTGACAGAGAGAGAAATTCTTACAAAATCCGTTCAGGGGCTCTGATGCAACCTGGATTGACCATATCTAGACCCACAGCTGGATGAGACATTAGGCTGGACACTCTTGGGGCTGAGAGGATTGGTGAGGTTGGGTGAGCAAACGCAGACCCTTTAAAGTAATACTGCGTGCTACCCATCCCATGGGTCCCAAATCTCCAGGTTCAAGGGCATCTTCCTACATCGAAAACATGCATGGGAAACCCAGAAGATGGTACACCGTGTGATCGGGAAAGGTTTCTAAAACGCACCTCACTTCTCCTCTCCTTGTGCTCGGGTTCGCCATTCCAGCCGCTTTACTAACAATCTCCCTACTTGGAGAATCAGCACCGTTAACCTCCTGTTTCGTACAGGTTGCAATTTGTCCTGAGGATAAACGGGAAGAGGGGGAACCAATGAGAGACGAGCTCTCGGTGTTGGGACAGGCACAGATCACTCTATTTTCCCATCAGGAAGAAGAATGAACCACAGGCTCAGCCTGCCCCTCCGGAACCAGAATAGGGCCTGAAGCAATCCTGCGCTTTTGCGGCCAGCTCCCAAACAAGCGAGTTGACAAATGGAGCTCAGGGGCACTGCAATTCACAAACCTGCAGAGTTATAAAGGATAACTCTCTTCCACAAATGTATTGAGGGAAGGCAACGAAGAGGATTTGAAAGCAAGGCAGAATTGCAAGAAACAGATTTCAGGAGGTAGATTCGACTCGCCTTTAAAGCCCATGAAAAGCGGCAAAACGTCGACAATGATGCCCTTGGCCAAAAAGGGCGTATGCGTTTTTTCCTGAATATATTCAGGAAAAAACGCATACGCCCTTTTTGGCCAACCAAGCAAGCCGGAAAGGCAAATCGGCACTACAAAGAAGTCTCGCTTGCCATCGGTCAAAAGGGCCATGCTGAAAAAAGTGTAAAAACCAGAAATGCAGGACAGGCCATGGAGACATGGGAGCCTTGCTACGCTCATGGGCGGGATGTAAATTGCCAACAGCCACTCTGGAGAAGTGTACGGTGTGATCTGAAACATGTAATAAACACAGCTTAGAGAGCATAGGGCACTTCCACTCATGGGCGTATACATTGGGAAAACTGAAAATCCACAAGACACAGGCACCCCAAAGTGTAGGGCTGCTCTGTTTACAAGAACCTCCACTTCGGTACACCTTAAATAGCCCAGGAAGAAGTTGTGGTACTTATGCACAATGGAATATCCCTCAGCCATGAAATCAATGTCATAAGGCTAGTAGCAGCATGATGAGTGGATTTAGGTACGATGACTCTAAGTGAAATAAGTCACACAGAAAAAGACACTTATCCTAAGATATCACGTACAGAGGGAATGTCAAAATCGCTACCCTTGAACTGAATTACAAAACAGAACAGAGTCACACGTTTAGAAAACACACTATGGCTGCTTAAAGGGAAAGGTCAGGTGGGGTGATGCATAGAACAAGGGTTTGAAATTAGCTCAGATACCGTTCCATAAGCCAAATATGTAATAGACAAGACCTACTCCCTGCTCAGTGAACTGGACGCAACACCCCCTATTCACCGCACAAGAATATATCTGACTAGTAAGAATCTGAAAACCTATGTATTGATATCTCTCTGGAAGTGAATCAAGAGGGTGTAAAGCGGCATCAACACAGCAGTGAAAAGCAGCTAAACCCCATTATAAAAATAAATTACTTATAAAAAAAACCCCTAAAACAAAGACAGTGACAGAGAGAGAAATTCTTACAAAATCCGTTCAGGGGCTCTGATGCAACCTGGATTGACCATATCTAGACCCACAGCTGGATGAGACATTAGGCTGGACACTCTTGGGGCTGAGAGGATTGGTGAGGTTGGGTGAGCAAACGCAGACCCTTTAAAGTAATACTGCGTGCTACCCATCCCATGGGTCCCAAATCTCCAGGTTCAAGGGCATCTTCCTACATCGAAAACATGCATGGGAAACCCAGAAGATGGTACACCGTGTGATCGGGAAAGGTTTCTAAAACGCACCTCACTTCTCCTCTCCTTGTGCTCGGGTTCGCCATTCCAGCCGCTTTACTAACAATCTCCCTACTTGGAGAATCAGCACCGTTAACCTCCTGTTTCGTACAGGTTGCAATTTGTCCTGAGGATAAACGGGAAGAGGGGGAACCAATGAGAGACGAGCTCTCGGTGTTGGGACAGGCACAGATCACTCTATTTTCCCATCAGGAAGAAGAATGAACCACAGGCTCAGCCTGCCCCTCCGGAACCAGAATAGGGCCTGAAGCAATCCTGCGCTTTTGCGGCCAGCTCCCAAACAAGCGAGTTGACAAATGGAGCTCAGGGGCACTGCAATTCACAAACCTGCAGAGTTATAAAGGATAACTCTCTTCCACAAATGTATTGAGGGAAGGCAACGAAGAGGATTTGAAAGCAAGGCAGAATTGCAAGAAACAGATTTCAGGAGGTAGATTCGACTCGCCTTTAAAGCCCATGAAAAGCGGCAAAACGTCGACAATGATGCCCTTGGCCAAAAAGGGCGTATGCGTTTTTTCCTGAATATATTCAGGAAAAAACGCATACGCCCTTTTTGGCCAACCAAGCAAGCCGGAAAGGCAAATCGGCACTACAAAGAAGTCTCGCTTGCCATCGGTCAAAAGGGCCATGCTGAAAAAAGTGTAAAAACCAGAAATGCAGGACAGGCCATGGAGACATGGGAGCCTTGCTACGCTCATGGGCGGGATGTAAATTGCCAACAGCCACTCTGGAGAAGTGTACGGTGTGTCCTGAAACATGTAATAAACACAGCTTAGAGAGCATAGGGCACTTCCACTCATGGGCGTATACATTGGGAAAACTGAAAATCCACAAGACACAGGCACCCCAAAGTGTAGGGCTGCTCTGTTTACAAGAACCTCCACTTCGGTACACCTTAAATAGCCCAGGAAGAAGTTGTGGTACTTATGCACAATGGAATATCCCTCAGCCATGAAATCAATGTCATAAGGCTAGTAGCAGCATGATGAGTGGATTTAGGTACGATGACTCTAAGTGAAATAAGTCACACAGAAAAAGACACTTATCCTAAGATATCACGTACAGAGGGAATGTCAAAATCGCTACCCTTGAACTGAATTACAAAACAGAACAGAGTCACACGTTTAGAAAACACACTATGGCTGCTTAAAGGGAAAGGTCAGGTGGGGTGATGCATAAAACAAGGGTTTGAAAGTAGCTCAGATACCGTTCCATAAGCCAAATATGTAATAGACAAGACCTACTCCCTGCTCAGTGAACTGGACGCAACACCCCCTATTCACCGCACAAGAATATATCTGACTAGTAAGAATCTGAAAACCTATGTATTGATATCTCTCTGGAAGTGAATCAAGAGGGTGTAAAGCGGCATCAACACAGCAGTGAAAAGCAGCTAAACCCCATTATAAAAATAAATTACTTAAAAAAAAAACCCCTAAAACAAAGACAGTGACAGAGAGAGAAATTCTTACAAAATCCGTTCAGGGGCTCTGATGCAACCTGGATTGACCATATCTAGACCCACAGCTGGATGAGACATTAGGCTGGACACTCTTGGGGCTGAGAGGATTGGTGAGGTTGGGTGAGCAAACGCAGACCCTTGAAAGTAATACTGCGTGCTACCCATCCCATGGGTCCCAAATCTCCAGGTTCAAGGGCATCTTCCTACATCGAAAACATGCATGGGAAACCCAGAAGATGGTACACCGTGTGATCGGGAAAGGTTTCTAAAACGCACCTCACTTCTCCTCTCCTTGTGCTCGGGTTCGCCATTCCAGCCGCTTTACTAACAATCTCCCTACTTGGAGAATCAGCACCGTTAACCTCCTGTTTCGTACAGGTTGCAATTTGTCCTGAGGATAAACGGGAAGAGGGGGAACCAATGAGAGACGAGCTCTCGGTGTTGGGACAGGCACAGATCACTCTATTTTCCCATCAGGAAGAAGAATGAACCACAGGCTCAGCCTGCCCCTCCGGAACCAGAATAGGGCCTGAAGCAATCCTGCGCTTTTGCGGCCAGCTCCCAAACAAGCGAGTTGACAAATGGAGCTCAGGGGCACTGCAATTCACAAACCTGCAGAGTTATAAAGGATAACTCTCTTCCACAAATGTATTGAGGGAAGGCAACGAAGAGGATTTGAAAGCAAGGCAGAATTGCAAGAAACAGATTTCAGGAGGTAGATTCGACTCGCCTTTAAAGCCCATGAAAAGCGGCAAAACGTCGACAATGATGCCCTTGGCCAAAAAGGGCGTATGCGTTTTTTCCTGAATATATTCAGGAAAAAACGCATACGCCCTTTTTGGCCAACCAAGCAAGCCGGAAAGGCAAATCGGCACTACAAAGAAGTCTCGCTTGCCATCGGTCAAAAGGGCCATGCTGAAAAAAGTGTAAAAACCAGAAATGCAGGACAGGCCATGGAGACATGGGAGCCTTGCTACGCTCATGGGCGGGATGTAAATTGCCAACAGCCACTCTGGAGAAGTGTACGGTGTGTCCTGAAACATGTAATAAACACAGCTTAGAGAGCATAGGGCACTTCCACTCATGGGCGTATACATTGGGAAAACTGAAAAGCCACAAGACACAGGCACCCCAAAGTGTAGGGCTGCTCTGTTTACAAGAACCTCCACTTCGGTACACCTTAAATAGCCCAGGAAGAAGTTGTGGTACTTATGCACAATGGAATATCCCTCAGCCATGAAATCAATGTCATAAGGCTAGTAGCAGCATGATGAGTGGATTTAGGTACGATGACTCTAAGTGAAATAAGTCACACAGAAAAAGACACTTATCCTAAGATATCACGTACAGAGGGAATGTCAAAATCGCTACCCTTGAACTGAATTACAAAACAGAACAGAGTCACACGTTTAGAAAACACACTATGGCTGCTTAAAGGGAAAGGTCAGGTGGGGTGATGCATAAAACAAGGGTTTGAAATTAGCTCAGATACCGTTCCATAAGCCAAATATGTAATAGACAAGACCTACTCCCTGCTCAGTGAACTGGACGCAACACCCCCTATTCACCGCACAAGAATATATCTGACTAGTAAGAATCTGAAAACCTATGTATTGATATCTCTCTGGAAGTGAATCAAGAGGGTGTAAAGCGGCATCAACACAGCAGTGAAAAGCAGCTAAACCCCATTATAAAAATAAATTACTTATAAAAAAAACCCCTAAAACAAAGACAGTGACAGAGAGAGAAATTCTTACAAAATCCGTTCAGGGGCTCTGATGCAACCTGGATTGACCATATCTAGACCCACAGCTGGATGAGACATTAGGCTGGACACTCTTGGGGCTGAGAGGATTGGTGAGGTTGGGTGAGCAAACGCAGACCCTTGAAAGTAATACTGCGTGCTACCCATCCCATGGGTCCCAAATCTCCAGGTTCAAGGGCATCTTCCTACATCGAAAACATGCATGGGAAACCCAGAAGATGGTACACCGTGTGATCGGGAAAGGTTTCTAAAACGCACCTCACTTCTCCTCTCCTTGTGCTCGGGTTCGCCATTCCAGCCGCTTTACTAACAATCTCCCTACTTGGAGAATCAGCACCGTTAACCTCCTGTTTCGTACAGGTTGCAATTTGTCCTGAGGATAAACGGGAAGAGGGGGAACCAATGAGAGACGAGCTCTCGGTGTTGGGACAGGCACAGGTCACTCTATTTTCCCATCAGGAAGAAGAATGAACCACAGGCTCAGCCTGCCCCTCCGGAACCAGAATAGGGCCTGAAGCAATCCTGCGCTTTTGCGGCCAGCTCCCAAACAAGCGAGTTGACAAATGGAGCTCAGGGGCACTGCAATTCACAAACCTGCAGAGTTATAAAGGATAACTCTCTTCCACAAATGTATTGAGGGAAGGCAACGAAGAGGATTTGAAAGCAAGGCAGAATTGCAAGAAACAGATTTCAGGAGGTAGATTCGACTCGCCTTTAAAGCCCATGAAAAGCGGCAAAACGTCGACAATGATGCCCTTGGCCAAAAAGGGCGTATGCGTTTTTTCCTGAATATATTCAGGAAAAAACGCATACGCCCTTTTTGGCCAACCAAGCAAGCCGGAAAGGCAAATCGGCACTACAAAGAAGTCTCGCTTGCCATCGGTCAAAAGGGCCATGCTGAAAAAAGTGTAAAAACCAGAAATGCAGGACAGGCCATGGAGACATGGGAGCCTTGCTACGCTCATGGGCGGGATGTAAATTGCCAACAGCCACTCTGGAGAAGTGTACGGTGTGATCTGAAACATGTAATAAACACAGCTTAGAGAGCATAGGGCACTTCCACTCATGGGCGTATACATTGGGAAAACTGAAAATCCACAAGACACAGGCACCCCAAAGTGTAGGGCTGCTCTGTTTACAAGAACCTCCACTTCGGTACACCTTAAATAGCCCAGGAAGAAGTTGTGGTACTTATGCACAATGGAATATCCCTCAGCCATGAAATCAATGTCATAAGGCTAGTAGCAGCATGATGAGTGGATTTAGGTACGATGACTCTAAGTGAAATAAGTCACACAGAAAAAGACACTTATCCTAAGATATCACGTACAGAGGGAATGTCAAAATCGCTACCCTTGAACTGAATTACAAAACAGAACAGAGTCACACGTTTAGAAAACACACTATGGCTGCTTAAAGGGAAAGGTCAGGTGGGGTGATGCATAAAACAAGGGTTTGAAATTAGCTCAGATACCGTTCCATAAGCCAAATATGTAATAGACAAGACCTACTCCCTGCTCAGTGAACTGGACGCAACACCCCCTATTCACCGCACAAGAATATATCTGACTAGTAAGAATCTGAAAACCTATGTATTGATATCTCTCTGGAAGTGAATCAAGAGGGTGTAAAGCGGCATCAACACAGCAGTGAAAAGCAGCTAAACCCCATTATAAAAATAAATTACTTATAAAAAAAACCCCTAAAACAAAGACAGTGACAGAGAGAGAAATTCTTACAAAATCCGTTCAGGGGCTCTGATGCAACCTGGATTGACCATATCTAGACCCACAGCTGGATGAGACATTAGGCTGGACACTCTTGGGGCTGAGAGGATTGGTGAGGTTGGGTGAGCAAACGCAGACCCTTTAAAGTAATACTGCGTGCTACCCATCCCATGGGTCCCAAATCTCCAGGTTCAAGGGCATCTTCCTACATCGAAAACATGCATGGGAAACCCAGAAGATGGTACACCGTGTGATCGGGAAAGGTTTCTAAAACGCACCTCACTTCTCCTCTCCTTGTGCTCGGGTTCGCCATTCCAGCCGCTTTACTAACAATCTCCCTACTTGGAGAATCAGCACCGTTAACCTCCTGTTTCGTACAGGTTGCAATTTGTCCTGAGGATAAACGGGAAGAGGGGGAACCAATGAGAGACGAGCTCTCGGTGTTGGGACAGGCACAGATCACTCTATTTTCCCATCAGGAAGAAGAATGAACCACAGGCTCAGCCTGCCCCTCCGGAACCAGAATAGGGCCTGAAGCAATCCTGCGCTTTTGCGGCCAGCTCCCAAACAAGCGAGTTGACAAATGGAGCTCAGGGGCACTGCAATTCACAAACCTGCAGAGTTATAAAGGATAACTCTCTTCCACAAATGTATTGAGGGAAGGCAACGAAGAGGATTTGAAAGCAAGGCAGAATTGCAAGAAACAGATTTCAGGAGGTAGATTCGACTCGCCTTTAAAGCCCATGAAAAGCGGCAAAACGTCGACAATGATGCCCTTGGCCAAAAAGGGCGTATGCGTTTTTTCCTGAATATATTCAGGAAAAAACGCATACGCCCTTTTTGGCCAACCAAGCAAGCCGGAAAGGCAAATCGGCACTACAAAGAAGTCTCGCTTGCCATCGGTCAAAAGGGCCATGCTGAAAAAAGTGTAAAAACCAGAAATGCAGGACAGGCCATGGAGACATGGGAGCCTTGCTACGCTCATGGGCGGGATGTAAATTGCCAACAGCCACTCTGGAGAAGTGTACGGTGTGTCCTGAAACATGTAATAAACACAGCTTAGAGAGCATAGGGCACTTCCACTCATGGGCGTATACATTGGGAAAACTGAAAAGCCACAAGACACAGGCACCCCAAAGTGTAGGGCTGCTCTGTTTACAAGAACCTCCACTTCGGTACACCTTAAATAGCCCAGGAAGAAGTTGTGGTACTTATGCACAATGGAATATCCCTCAGCCATGAAATCAATGTCATAAGGCTAGTAGCAGCATGATGAGTGGATTTAGGTACGATGACTCTAAGTGAAATAAGTCACACAGAAAAAGACACTTATCCTAAGATATCACGTACAGAGGGAATGTCAAAATCGCTACCCTTGAACTGAATTACAAAACAGAACAGAGTCACACGTTTAGAAAACACACTATGGCTGCTTAAAGGGAAAGGTCAGGTGGGGTGATGCATAAAACAAGGGTTTGAAATTAGCTCAGATACCGTTCCATAAGCCAAATATGTAATAGACAAGACCTACTCTCTGCTCAGTGAACTGGACGCAACACCCCCTATTCACCGCACAAGAATATATCTGACTAGTAAGAATCTGAAAACCTATGTATTGATATCTCTCTGGAAGTGAATCAAGAGGGTGTAAAGCGGCATCAACACAGCAGTGAAAAGCAGCTAAACCCCATTATAAAAATAAATTACTTAAAAAAAAAAACCCTAAAACAAAGACAGTGACAGAGAGAGAAATTCTTACAAAATCCGTTCAGGGGCTCTGATGCAACCTGGATTGACCATATCTAGACCCACAGCTGGATGAGACATTAGGCTGGACACTCTTGGGGCTGAGAGGATTGGTGAGGTTGGGTGAGCAAACGCAGACCCTTGAAAGTAATACTGCGTGCTACCCATCCCATGGGTCCCAAATCTCCAGGTTCAAGGGCATCTTCCTACATCGAAAACATGCATGGGAAACCCAGAAGATGGTACACCGTGTGATCGGGAAAGGTTTCTAAAACGCACCTCACTTCTCCTCTCCTTGTGCTCGGGTTCGCCATTCCAGCCGCTTTACTAACAATCTCCCTACTTGGAGAATCAGCACCGTTAACCTCCTGTTTCGTACAGGTTGCAATTTGTCCTGAGGATAAACGGGAAGAGGGGGAACCAATGAGAGACGAGCTCTCGGTGTTGGGACAGGCACAGGTCACTCTATTTTCCCATCAGGAAGAAGAATGAACCACAGGCTCAGCCTGCCCCTCCGGAACCAGAATAGGGCCTGAAGCAATCCTGCGCTTTTGCGGCCAGCTCCCAAACAAGCGAGTTGACAAATGGAGCTCAGGGGCACTGCAATTCACAAACCTGCAGAGTTATAAAGGATAACTCTCTTCCACAAATGTATTGAGGGAAGGCAACGAAGAGGATTTGAAAGCAAGGCAGAATTGCAAGAAACAGATTTCAGGAGGTAGATTCGACTCGCCTTTAAAGCCCATGAAAAGCGGCAAAACGTCGACAATGATGCCCTTGGCCAAAAAGGGCGTATGCGTTTTTTCCTGAATATATTCAGGAAAAAACGCATACGCCCTTTTTGGCCAACCAAGCAAGCCGGAAAGGCAAATCGGCACTACAAAGAAGTCTCGCTTGCCATCGGTCAAAAGGGCCATGCTGAAAAAAGTGTAAAAACCAGAAATGCAGGACAGGCCATGGAGACATGGGAGCCTTGCTACGCTCATGGGCGGGATGTAAATTGCCAACAGCCACTCTGGAGAAGTGTACGGTGTGTCCTGAAACATGTAATAAACACAGCTTAGAGAGCATAGGGCACTTCCACTCATGGGCGTATACATTGGGAAAACTGAAAAGCCACAAGACACAGGCACCCCAAAGTGTAGGGCTGCTCTGTTTACAAGAACCTCCACTTCGGTACACCTTAAATAGCCCAGGAAGAAGTTGTGGTACTTATGCACAATGGAATATCCCTCAGCCATGAAATCAATGTCATAAAGCTAGTAGCAGCATGATGAGTGGATTTAGGTACGATGACTCTAAGTGAAATAAGTCACACAGAAAAAGACACTTATCCTAAGATATCACGTAC
This sequence comes from Eubalaena glacialis, assembly GCF_028564815.1. NCBI lineage: Eukaryota > Metazoa > Chordata > Mammalia > Artiodactyla > Balaenidae > Eubalaena > Eubalaena glacialis. The sequence goes on along the minus strand of NW_026871819.1, from coordinate 13,706 downwards.
AGAGGGAATGTCAAAATCGCTACCCTTGAACTGAATTACAAAACAGAACAGAGTCACACGTTTAGAAAACACACTATGGCTGCTTAAAGGGAAAGGTCAGGTGGGGTGATGCATAAAACAAGGGTTTGAAATTAGCTCAGATACCGTTCCATAAGCCAAATATGTAATAGACAAGACCTACTCCCTGCTCAGTGAACTGGACGCAACACCCCCTATTCACCGCACAAGAATATATCTGACTAGTAAGAATCTGAAAACCTATGTATTGATATCTCTCTGGAAGTGAATCAAGAGGGTGTAAAGCGGCATCAACACAGCAGTGAAAAGCAGCTAAACCCCATTATAAAAATAAATTACTTATAAAAAAAACCCCTAAAACAAAGACAGTGACAGAGAGAGAAATTCTTACAAAATCCGTTCAGGGGCTCTGATGCAACCTGGATTGACCATATCTAGACCCACAGCTGGATGAGACATTAGGCTGGACACTCTTGGGGCTGAGAGGATTGGTGAGGTTGGGTGAGCAAACGCAGACCCTTGAAAGTAATACTGCGTGCTACCCATCCCATGGGTCCCAAATCTCCAGGTTCAAGGGCATCTTCCTACATCGAAAACATGCATGGGAAACCCAGAAGATGGTACACCGTGTGATCGGGAAAGGTTTCTAAAACGCACCTCACTTCTCCTCTCCTTGTGCTCGGGTTCGCCATTCCAGCCGCTTTACTAACAATCTCCCTACTTGGAGAATCAGCACCGTTAACCTCCTGTTTCGTACAGGTTGCAATTTGTCCTGAGGATAAACGGGAAGAGGGGGAACCAATGAGAGACGAGCTCTCGGTGTTGGGACAGGCACAGGTCACTCTATTTTCCCATCAGGAAGAAGAATGAACCACAGGCTCAGCCTGCCCCTCCGGAACCAGAATAGGGCCTGAAGCAATCCTGCGCTTTTGCGGCCAGCTCCCAAACAAGCGAGTTGACAAATGGAGCTCAGGGGCACTGCAATTCACAAACCTGCAGAGTTATAAAGGATAACTCTCTTCCACAAATGTATTGAGGGAAGGCAACGAAGAGGATTTGAAAGCAAGGCAGAATTGCAAGAAACAGATTTCAGGAGGTAGATTCGACTCGCCTTTAAAGCCCATGAAAAGCGGCAAAACGTCGACAATGATGCCCTTGGCCAAAAAGGGCGTATGCGTTTTTTCCTGAATATATTCAGGAAAAAACGCATACGCCCTTTTTGGCCAACCAAGCAAGCCGGAAAGGCAAATCGGCACTACAAAGAAGTCTCGCTTGCCATCGGTCAAAAGGGCCATGCTGAAAAAAGTGTAAAAACCAGAAATGCAGGACAGGCCATGGAGACATGGGAGCCTTGCTACGCTCATGGGCGGGATGTAAATTGCCAACAGCCACTCTGGAGAAGTGTACGGTGTGATCTGAAACATGTAATAAACACAGCTTAGAGAGCATAGGGCACTTCCACTCATGGGCGTATACATTGGGAAAACTGAAAATCCACAAGACACAGGCACCCCAAAGTGTAGGGCTGCTCTGTTTACAAGAACCTCCACTTCGGTACACCTTAAATAGCCCAGGAAGAAGTTGTGGTACTTATGCACAATGGAATATCCCTCAGCCATGAAATCAATGTCATAAGGCTAGTAGCAGCATGATGAGTGGATTTAGGTACGATGACTCTAAGTGAAATAAGTCACACAGAAAAAGACACTTATCCTAAGATATCACGTACAGAGGGAATGTCAAAATCGCTACCCTTGAACTGAATTACAAAACAGAACAGAGTCACACGTTTAGAAAACACACTATGGCTGCTTAAAGGGAAAGGTCAGGTGGGGTGATGCATAAAACAAGGGTTTGAAATTAGCTCAGATACCGTTCCATAAGCCAAATATGTAATAGACAAGACCTACTCCCTGCTCAGTGAACTGGACGCAACACCCCCTATTCACCGCACAAGAATATATCTGACTAGTAAGAATCTGAAAACCTATGTATTGATATCTCTCTGGAAGTGAATCAAGAGGGTGTAAAGCGGCATCAACACAGCAGTGAAAAGCAGCTAAACCCCATTATAAAAATAAATTACTTATAAAAAAAACCCCTAAAACAAAGACAGTGACAGAGAGAGAAATTCTTACAAAATCCGTTCAGGGGCTCTGATGCAACCTGGATTGACCATATCTAGACCCACAGCTGGATGAGACATTAGGCTGGACACTCTTGGGGCTGAGAGGATTGGTGAGGTTGGGTGAGCAAACGCAGACCCTTGAAAGTAATACTGCGTGCTACCCATCCCATGGGTCCCAAATCTCCAGGTTCAAGGGCATCTTCCTACATCGAAAACATGCATGGGAAACCCAGAAGATGGTACACCGTGTGATCGGGAAAGGTTTCTAAAACGCACCTCACTTCTCCTCTCCTTGTGCTCGGGTTCGCCATTCCAGCCGCTTTACTAACAATCTCCCTACTTGGAGAATCAGCACCGTTAACCTCCTGTTTCGTACAGGTTGCAATTTGTCCTGAGGATAAACGGGAAGAGGGGGAACCAATGAGAGACGAGCTCTCGGTGTTGGGACAGGCACAGATCACTCTATTTTCCCATCAGGAAGAAGAATGAACCACAGGCTCAGCCTGCCCCTCCGGAACCAGAATAGGGCCTGAAGCAATCCTGCGCTTTTGCGGCCAGCTCCCAAACAAGCGAGTTGACAAATGGAGCTCAGGGGCACTGCAATTCACAAACCTGCAGAGTTATAAAGGATAACTCTCTTCCACAAATGTATTGAGGGAAGGCAACGAAGAGGATTTGAAAGCAAGGCAGAATTGCAAGAAACAGATTTCAGGAGGTAGATTCGACTCGCCTTTAAAGCCCATGAAAAGCGGCAAAACGTCGACAATGATGCCCTTGGCCAAAAAGGGCGTATGCGTTTTTTCCTGAATATATTCAGGAAAAAACGCATACGCCCTTTTTGGCCAACCAAGCAAGCCGGAAAGGCAAATCGGCACTACAAAGAAGTCTCGCTTGCCATCGGTCAAAAGGGCCATGCTGAAAAAAGTGTAAAAACCAGAAATGCAGGACAGGCCATGGAGACATGGGAGCCTTGCTACGCTCATGGGCGGGATGTAAATTGCCAACAGCCACTCTGGAGAAGTGTACGGTGTGTCCTGAAACATGTAATAAACACAGCTTAGAGAGCATAGGGCACTTCCACTCATGGGCGTATACATTGGGAAAACTGAAAATCCACAAGACACAGGCACCCCAAAGTGTAGGGCTGCTCTGTTTACAAGAACCTCCACTTCGGTACACCTTAAATAGCCCAGGAAGAAGTTGTGGTACTTATGCACAATGGAATATCCCTCAGCCATGAAATCAATGTCATAAGGCTAGTAGCAGCATGATGAGTGGATTTAGGTACGATGACTCTAAGTGAAATAAGTCACACAGAAAAAGACACTTATCCTAAGATATCACGTACAGAGGGAATGTCAAAATCGCTACCCTTGAACTGAATTACAAAACAGAACAGAGTCACACGTTTAGAAAACACACTATGGCTGCTTAAAGGGAAAGGTCAGGTGGGGTGATGCATAAAACAAGGGTTTGAAATTAGCTCAGATACCGTTCCATAAGCCAAATATGTAATAGACAAGACCTACTCCCTGCTCAGTGAACTGGACGCAACACCCCCTATTCACCGCACAAGAATATATCTGACTAGTAAGAATCTGAAAACCTATGTATTGATATCTCTCTGGAAGTGAATCAAGAGGGTGTAAAGCGGCATCAACACAGCAGTGAAAAGCAGCTAAACCCCATTATAAAAATAAATTACTTAAAAAAAAACCCCCTAAAACAAAGACAGTGACAGAGAGAGAAATTCTTACAAAATCCGTTCAGGGGCTCTGATGCAACCTGGATTGACCATATCTAGACCCACAGCTGGATGAGACATTAGGCTGGACACTCTTGGGGCTGAGAGGATTGGTGAGGTTGGGTGAGCAAACGCAGACCCTTGAAAGTAATACTGCGTGCTACCCATCCCATGGGTCCCAAATCTCCAGGTTCAAGGGCATCTTCCTACATCGAAAACATGCATGGGAAACCCAGAAGATGGTACACCGTGTGATCGGGAAAGGTTTCTAAAACGCACCTCACTTCTCCTCTCCTTGTGCTCGGGTTCGCCATTCCAGCCGCTTTACTAACAATCTCCCTACTTGGAGAATCAGCACCGTTAACCTCCTGTTTCGTACAGGTTGCAATTTGTCCTGAGGATAAACGGGAAGAGGGGGAACCAATGAGAGACGAGCTCTCGGTGTTGGGACAGGCACAGATCACTCTATTTTCCCATCAGGAAGAAGAATGAACCACAGGCTCAGCCTGCCCCTCCGGAACCAGAATAGGGCCTGAAGCAATCCTGCGCTTTTGCGGCCAGCTCCCAAACAAGCGAGTTGACAAATGGAGCTCAGGGGCACTGCAATTCACAAACCTGCAGAGTTATAAAGGATAACTCTCTTCCACAAATGTATTGAGGGAAGGCAACGAAGAGGATTTGAAAGCAAGGCAGAATTGCAAGAAACAGATTTCAGGAGGTAGATTCGACTCGCCTTTAAAGCCCATGAAAAGCGGCAAAACGTCGACAATGATGCCCTTGGCCAAAAAGGGCGTATGCGTTTTTTCCTGAATATATTCAGGAAAAAACGCATACGCCCTTTTTGGCCAACCAAGCAAGCCGGAAAGGCAAATCGGCACTACAAAGAAGTCTCGCTTGCCATCGGTCAAAAGGGCCATGCTGAAAAAAGTGTAAAAACCAGAAATGCAGGACAGGCCATGGAGACATGGGAGCCTTGCTACGCTCATGGGCGGGATGTAAATTGCCAACAGCCACTCTGGAGAAGTGTACGGTGTGTCCTGAAACATGTAATAAACACAGCTTAGAGAGCATAGGGCACTTCCACTCATGGGCGTATACATTGGGAAAACTGAAAAGCCACAAGACACAGGCACCCCAAAGTGTAGGGCTGCTCTGTTTACAAGAACCTCCACTTCGGTACACCTTAAATAGCCCAGGAAGAAGTTGTGGTACTTATGCACAATGGAATATCCCTCAGCCATGAAATCAATGTCATAAGGCTAGTAGCAGCATGATGAGTGGATTTAGGTACGATGACTCTAAGTGAAATAAGTCACACAGAAAAAGACACTTATCCTAAGATATCACGTACAGAGGGAATGTCAAAATCGCTACCCTTGAACTGAATTACAAAACAGAACAGAGTCACACGTTTAGAAAACACACTATGGCTGCTTAAAGGGAAAGGTCAGGTGGGGTGATGCATAAAACAAGGGTTTGAAATTAGCTCAGATACCGTTCCATAAGCCAAATATGTAATAGACAAGACCTACTCCCTGCTCAGTGAACTGGACGCAACACCCCCTATTCACCGCACAAGAATATATCTGACTAGTAAGAATCTGAAAACCTATGTATTGATATCTCTCTGGAAGTGAATCAAGAGGGTGTAAAGCGGCATCAACACAGCAGTGAAAAGCAGCTAAACCCCATTATAAAAATAAATTACTTATAAAAAAAACCCCTAAAACAAAGACAGTGACAGAGAGAGAAATTCTTACAAAATCCGTTCAGGGGCTCTGATGCAACCTGGATTGACCATATCTAGACCCACAGCTGGATGAGACATTAGGCTGGACACTCTTGGGGCTGAGAGGATTGGTGAGGTTGGGTGAGCAAACGCAGACCCTTGAAAGTAATACTGCGTGCTACCCATCCCATGGGTCCCAAATCTCCAGGTTCAAGGGCATCTTCCTACATCGAAAACATGCATGGGAAACCCAGAAGATGGTACACCGTGTGATCGGGAAAGGTTTCTAAAACGCACCTCACTTCTCCTCTCCTTGTGCTCGGGTTCGCCATTCCAGCCGCTTTACTAACAATCTCCCTACTTGGAGAATCAGCACCGTTAACCTCCTGTTTCGTACAGGTTGCAATTTGTCCTGAGGATAAACGGGAAGAGGGGGAACCAATGAGAGACGAGCTCTCGGTGTTGGGACAGGCACAGATCACTCTATTTTCCCATCAGGAAGAAGAATGAACCACAGGCTCAGCCTGCCCCTCCGGAACCAGAATAGGGCCTGAAGCAATCCTGCGCTTTTGCGGCCAGCTCCCAAACAAGCGAGTTGACAAATGGAGCTCAGGGGCACTGCAATTCACAAACCTGCAGAGTTATAAAGGATAACTCTCTTCCACAAATGTATTGAGGGAAGGCAACGAAGAGGATTTGAAAGCAAGGCAGAATTGCAAGAAACAGATTTCAGGAGGTAGATTCGACTCGCCTTTAAAGCCCATGAAAAGCGGCAAAACGTCGACAATGATGCCCTTGGCCAAAAAGGGCGTATGCGTTTTTTCCTGAATATATTCAGGAAAAAACGCATACGCCCTTTTTGGCCAACCAAGCAAGCCGGAAAGGCAAATCGGCACTACAAAGAAGTCTCGCTTGCCATCGGTCAAAAGGGCCATGCTGAAAAAAGTGTAAAAACCAGAAATGCAGGACAGGCCATGGAGACATGGGAGCCTTGCTACGCTCATGGGCGGGATGTAAATTGCCAACAGCCACTCTGGAGAAGTGTACGGTGTGTCCTGAAACATGTAATAAACACAGCTTAGAGAGCATAGGGCACTTCCACTCATGGGCGTATACATTGGGAAAACTGAAAATCCACAAGACACAGGCACCCCAAAGTGTAGGGCTGCTCTGTTTACAAGAACCTCCACTTCGGTACACCTTAAATAGCCCAGGAAGAAGTTGTGGTACTTATGCACAATGGAATATCCCTCAGCCATGAAATCAATGTCATAAGGCTAGTAGCAGCATGATGAGTGGATTTAGGTACGATGACTCTAAGTGAAATAAGTCACACAGAAAAAGACACTTATCCTAAGATATCACGTACAGAGGGAATGTCAAAATCGCTACCCTTGAACTGAATTACAAAACAGAACAGAGTCACACGTTTAGAAAACACACTATGGCTGCTTAAAGGGAAAGGTCAGGTGGGGTGATGCATAAAACAAGGGTTTGAAATTAGCTCAGATACCGTTCCATAAGCCAAATATGTAATAGACAAGACCTACTCCCTGCTCAGTGAACTGGACGCAACACCCCCTATTCACCGCACAAGAATATATCTGACTAGTAAGAATCTGAAAACCTATGTATTGATATCTCTCTGGAAGTGAATCAAGAGGGTGTAAAGCGGCATCAACACAGCAGTGAAAAGCAGCTAAACCCCATTATAAAAATAAATTACTTAAAAAAAAAACCCCTAAAACAAAGACAGTGACAGAGAGAGAAATTCTTACAAAATCCGTTCAGGGGCTCTGATGCAACCTGGATTGACCATATCTAGACCCACAGCTGGATGAGACATTAGGCTGGACACTCTTGGGGCTGAGAGGATTGGTGAGGTTGGGTGAGCAAACGCAGACCCTTGAAAGTAATACTGCGTGCTACCCATCCCATGGGTCCCAAATCTCCAGGTTCAAGGGCATCTTCCTACATCGAAAACATGCATGGGAAACCCAGAAGATGGTACACCGTGTGATCGGGAAAGGTTTCTAAAACGCACCTCACTTCTCCTCTCCTTGTGCTCGGGTTCGCCATTCCAGCCGCTTTACTAACAATCTCCCTACTTGGAGAATCAGCACCGTTAACCTCCTGTTTCGTACAGGTTGCAATTTGTCCTGAGGATAAACGGGAAGAGGGGGAACCAATGAGAGACGAGCTCTCGGTGTTGGGACAGGCACAGATCACTCTATTTTCCCATCAGGAAGAAGAATGAACCACAGGCTCAGCCTGCCCCTCCGGAACCAGAATAGGGCCTGAAGCAATCCTGCGCTTTTGCGGCCAGCTCCCAAACAAGCGAGTTGACAAATGGAGCTCAGGGGCACTGCAATTCACAAACCTGCAGAGTTATAAAGGATAACTCTCTTCCACAAATGTATTGAGGGAAGGCAACGAAGAGGATTTGAAAGCAAGGCAGAATTGCAAGAAACAGATTTCAGGAGGTAGATTCGACTCGCCTTTAAAGCCCATGAAAAGCGGCAAAACGTCGACAATGATGCCCTTGGCCAAAAAGGGCGTATGCGTTTTTTCCTGAATATATTCAGGAAAAAACGCATACGCCCTTTTTGGCCAACCAAGCAAGCCGGAAAGGCAAATCGGCACTACAAAGAAGTCTCGCTTGCCATCGGTCAAAAGGGCCATGCTGAAAAAAGTGTAAAAACCAGAAATGCAGGACAGGCCATGGAGACATGGGAGCCTTGCTACGCTCATGGGCGGGATGTAAATTGCCAACAGCCACTCTGGAGAAGTGTACGGTGTGTCCTGAAACATGTAATAAACACAGCTTAGAGAGCATAGGGCACTTCCACTCATGGGCGTATACATTGGGAAAACTGAAAATCCACAAGACACAGGCACCCCAAAGTGTAGGGCTGCTCTGTTTACAAGAACCTCCACTTCGGTACACCTTAAATAGCCCAGGAAGAAGTTGTGGTACTTATGCACAATGGAATATCCCTCAGCCATGAAATCAATGTCATAAGGCTAGTAGCAGCATGATGAGTGGATTTAGGTACGATGACTCTAAGTGAAATAAGTCACACAGAAAAAGACACTTATCCTAAGATATCACGTACAGAGGGAATGTCAAAATCGCTACCCTTGAACTGAATTACAAAACAGAACAGAGTCACACGTTTAGAAAACACACTATGGCTGCTTAAAGGGAAAGGTCAGGTGGGGTGATGCATAAAACAAGGGTTTGAAATTAGCTCAGATACCGTTCCATAAGCCAAATATGTAATAGACAAGACCTACTCCCTGCTCAGTGAACTGGACGCAACACCCCCTATTCACCGCACAAGAATATATCTGACTAGTAAGAATCTGAAAACCTATGTATTGATATCTCTCTGGAAGTGAATCAAGAGGGTGTAAAGCGGCATCAACACAGCAGTGAAAAGCAGCTAAACCCCATTATAAAAATAAATTACTTATAAAAAAAACCCCTAAAACAAAGACAGTGACAGAGAGAGAAATTCTTACAAAATCCGTTCAGGGGCTCTGATGCAACCTGGATTGACCATATCTAGACCCACAGCTGGATGAGACATTAGGCTGGACACTCTTGGGGCTGAGAGGATTGGTGAGGTTGGGTGAGCAAACGCAGACCCTTGAAAGTAATACTGCGTGCTACCCATCCCATGGGTCCCAAATCTCCAGGTTCAAGGGCATCTTCCTACATCGAAAACATGCATGGGAAACCCAGAAGATGGTACACCGTGTGATCGGGAAAGGTTTCTAAAACGCACCTCACTTCTCCTCTCCTTGTGCTCGGGTTCGCCATTCCAGCCGCTTTACTAACAATCTCCCTACTTGGAGAATCAGCACCGTTAACCTCCTGTTTCGTACAGGTTGCAATTTGTCCTGAGGATAAACGGGAAGAGGGGGAACCAATGAGAGACGAGCTCTCGGTGTTGGGACAGGCACAGATCACTCTATTTTCCCATCAGGAAGAAGAATGAACCACAGGCTCAGCCTGCCCCTCCGGAACCAGAATAGGGCCTGAAGCAATCCTGCGCTTTTGCGGCCAGCTCCCAAACAAGCGAGTTGACAAATGGAGCTCAGGGGCACTGCAATTCACAAACCTGCAGAGTTATAAAGGATAACTCTCTTCCACAAATGTATTGAGGGAAGGCAACGAAGAGGATTTGAAAGCAAGGCAGAATTGCAAGAAACAGATTTCAGGAGGTAGATTCGACTCGCCTTTAAAGCCCATGAAAAGCGGCAAAACGTCGACAATGATGCCCTTGGCCAAAAAGGGCGTATGCGTTTTTTCCTGAATATATTCAGGAAAAAACGCATACGCCCTTTTTGGCCAACCAAGCAAGCCGGAAAGGCAAATCGGCACTACAAAGAAGTCTCGCTTGCCATCGGTCAAAAGGGCCATGCTGAAAAAAGTGTAAAAACCAGAAATGCAGGACAGGCCATGGAGACATGGGAGCCTTGCTACGCTCATGGGCGGGATGTAAATTGCCAACAGCCACTCTGGAGAAGTGTACGGTGTGTCCTGAAACATGTAATAAACACAGCTTAGAGAGCATAGGGCACTTCCACTCATGGGCGTATACATTGGGAAAACTGAAAAGCCACAAGACACAGGCACCCCAAAGTGTAGGGCTGCTCTGTTTACAAGAACCTCCACTTCGGTACACCTTAAATAGCCCAGGAAGAAGTTGTGGTACTTATGCACAATGGAATATCCCTCAGCCATGAAATCAATGTCATAAGGCTAGTAGCAGCATGATGAGTGGATTTAGGTACGATGACTCTAAGTGAAATAAGTCACACAGAAAAAGACACTTATCCTAAGATATCACGTACAGAGGGAATGTCAAAATCGCTACCCTTGAACTGAATTACAAAACAGAACAGAGTCACACGTTTAGAAAACACACTATGGCTGCTTAAAGGGAAAGGTCAGGTGGGGTGATGCATAAAACAAGGGTTTGAAATTAGCTCAGATACCGTTCCATAAGCCAAATATGTAATAGACAAGACCTACTCCCTGCTCAGTGAACTGGACGCAACACCCCCTATTCACCGCACAAGAATATATCTGACTAGTAAGAATCTGAAAACCTATGTATTGATATCTCTCTGGAAGTGAATCAAGAGGGTGTAAAGCGGCATCAACACAGCAGTGAAAAGCAGCTAAACCCCATTATAAAAATAAATTACTTAAAAAAAAAAACCCTAAAACAAAGACAGTGACAGAGAGAGAAATTCTTACAAAATCCGTTCAGGGGCTCTGATGCAACCTGGATTGACCATATCTAGACCCACAGCTGGATGAGACATTAGGCTGGACACTCTTGGGGCTGAGAGGATTGGTGAGGTTGGGTGAGCAAACGCAGACCCTTGAAAGTAATACTGCGTGCTACCCATCCCATGGGTCCCAAATCTCCAGGTTCAAGGGCATCTTCCTACATCGAAAACATGCATGGGAAACCCAGAAGATGGTACACCGTGTGATCGGGAAAGGTTTCTAAAACGCACCTCACTTCTCCTCTCCTTGTGCTCGGGTTCGCCATTCCAGCCGCTTTACTAACAATCTCCCTACTTGGAGAATCAGCACCGTTAACCTCCTGTTTCGTACAGGTTGCAATTTGTCCTGAGGATAAACGGGAAGAGGGGGAACCAATGAGAGACGAGCTCTCGGTGTTGGGACAGGCACAGATCACTCTATTTTCCCATCAGGAAGAAGAATGAACCACAGGCTCAGCCTGCCCCTCCGGAACCAGAATAGGGCCTGAAGCAATCCTGCGCTTTTGCGGCCAGCTCCCAAACAAGCGAGTTGACAAATGGAGCTCAGGGGCACTGCAATTCACAAACCTGCAGAGTTATAAAGGATAACTCTCTTCCACAAATGTATTGAGGGAAGGCAACGAAGAGGATTTGAAAGCAAGGCAGAATTGCAAGAAACAGATTTCAGGAGGTAGATTCGACTCGCCTTTAAAGCCCATGAAAAGCGGCAAAACGTCGACAATGATGCCCTTGGCCAAAAAGGGCGTATGCGTTTTTTCCTGAATATATTCAGGAAAAAACGCATACGCCCTTTTTGGCCAACCAAGCAAGCCGGAAAGGCAAATCGGCACTACAAAGAAGTCTCGCTTGCCATCGGTCAAAAGGGCCATGCTGAAAAAAGTGTAAAAACCAGAAATGCAGGACAGGCCATGGAGACATGGGAGCCTTGCTACGCTCATGGGCGGGATGTAAATTGCCAACAGCCACTCTGGAGAAGTGTACGGTGTGTCCTGAAACATGTAATAAACACAGCTTAGAGAGCATAGGGCACTTCCACTCATGGGCGTATACATTGGGAAAACTGAAAATCCACAAGACACAGGCACCCCAAAGTGTAGGGCTGCTCTGTTTACAAGAACCTCCACTTCGGTACACCTTAAATAGCCCAGGAAGAAGTTGTGGTACTTATGCACAATGGAATATCCCTCAGCCATGAAATCAATGTCATAAGGCTAGTAGCAGCATGATGAGTGGATTTAGGTACGATGACTCTAAGTGAAATAAGTCACACAGAAAAAGACACTTATCCTAAGATATCACGTACAGAGGGAATGTCAAAATCGCTACCCTTGAACTGAATTACAAAACAGAACAGAGTCACACGTTTAGAAAACACACTATGGCTGCTTAAAGGGAAAGGTCAGGTGGGGTGATGCATAAAACAAGGGTTTGAAATTAGCTCAGATACCGTTCCATAAGCCAAATATGTAATAGACAAGACCTACTCCCTGCTCAGTGAACTGGACGCAACACCCCCTATTCACCGCACAAGAATATATCTGACTAGTAAGAATCTGAAAACCTATGTATTGATATCTCTCTGGAAGTGAATCAAGAGGGTGTAAAGCGGCATCAACACAGCAGTGAAAAGCAGCTAAACCCCATTATAAAAATAAATTACTTATAAAAAAAACCCCTAAAACAAAGACAGTGACAGAGAGAGAAATTCTTACAAAATCCGTTCAGGGGCTCTGATGCAACCTGGATTGACCATATCTAGACCCACAGCTGGATGAGACATTAGGCTGGACACTCTTGGGGCTGAGAGGATTGGTGAGGTTGGGTGAGCAAACGCAGACCCTTGAAAGTAATACTGCGTGCTACCCATCCCATGGGTCCCAAATCTCCAGGTTCAAGGGCATCTTCCTACATCGAAAACATGCATGGGAAACCCAGAAGATGGTACACCGTGTGATCGGGAAAGGTTTCTAAAACGCACCTCACTTCTCCTCTCCTTGTGCTCGGGTTCGCCATTCCAGCCGCTTTACTAACAATCTCCCTACTTGGAGAATCAGCACCGTTAACCTCCTGTTTCGTACAGGTTGCAATTTGTCCTGAGGATAAACGGGAAGAGGGGGAACCAATGAGAGACGAGCTCTCGGTGTTGGGACAGGCACAGATCACTCTATTTTCCCATCAGGAAGAAGAATGAACCACAGGCTCAGCCTGCCCCTCCGGAACCAGAATAGGGCCTGAAGCAATCCTGCGCTTTTGCGGCCAGCTCCCAAACAAGCGAGTTGACAAATGGAGCTCAGGGGCACTGCAATTCACAAACCTGCAGAGTTATAAAGGATAACTCTCTTCCACAAATGTATTGAGGGAAGGCAACGAAGAGGATTTGAAAGCAAGGCAGAATTGCAAGAAACAGATTTCAGGAGGTAGATTCGACTCGCCTTTAAAGCCCATGAAAAGCGGCAAAACGTCGACAATGATGCCCTTGGCCAAAAAGGGCGTATGCGTTTTTTCCTGAATATATTCAGGAAAAAACGCATACGCCCTTTTTGGCCAACCAAGCAAGCCGGAAAGGCAAATCGGCACTACAAAGAAGTCTCGCTTGCCATCGGTCAAAAGGGCCATGCTGAAAAAAGTGTAAAAACCAGAAATGCAGGACAGGCCATGGAGACATGGGAGCCTTGCTACGCTCATGGGCGGGATGTAAATTGCCAACAGCCACTCTGGAGAAGTGTACGGTGTGTCCTGAAACATGTAATAAACACAGCTTAGAGAGCATAGGGCACTTC
>NW_026871818.1:0-39848 GCF_028564815.1 Eubalaena glacialis | reverse complement strand
ATTCCGAACCTTTGTTTTATGCATCACCCCACCTCACCTTTCCCGTTAAGCAGCCATAGTGTGTCTTCTAAAGGTGTGACTCTGTTCTGTTTTGTAATTCAGTTCAAGTGTAGCGATTTTGACATTCCCTCTATAAGCGATATCTTAGGATAAGTGTCTTTTTCTGTGTGACTTATTTCACTTAGAGTCATCGTAGCTAAATCCACTCATCATGCTGCTAACTAGCCTTATGACATTCATTTCATGGCTGAGTGATATTCCATTGTGCCAAGTACCACCATTTCTTTATCCATTTTTCTCTTTCCTGGGATATTGAAGGTGTACCGAAGTGGAGGTTCTTGGAAACAGAGCAGCCGTAAACTTTAGGGTGCCTGTGTCTTGTTGATTTTTAGTTTTCCCAATTTATACGCCCATGAGTGGAAGTGCCCTATGCTCTCTACGCTGTGTTTATTACTTGTTTCAGGACACACCGTACTCTTCTCCAGAGTGCCTGTTGGCAATTTACATCCCGCCCATCAGCGTAGCAAGGCTCCCATGTCTCCATGGCCTGTCCTGCTTTTCTGGTTTTTACTGTTTGTTCAGCATGGCCCTTTTGACCGAGGGCAAGCGAGACATCTTTGTAGCGCTGATTTGCCCTTCCGGCTTGCTTGGTTGGCCAAAAAGGGCGTATGCGTTTTTTCCTGAATATATTCAGGAAAAAACGCATACGCCCTTTTTGGCCAAGGGCATCATTGTCAACGTTTTGCCGCTTTTCATGTGCTTTAAAGGCGAGTCGAATCTACCTCCTGAAATCTGTTTCCTGCAAATCTGCCTTGCTTTCAAATCCTCTTCGTTGCCTTCCCTCAATATATTTGTGGACGAGAGTTCTCATTTATAACTCTGCACGTTTGTGAATTGCAGTGACCCTGAGCTCCATTTGTCTCCTCGCTTTTTTGGGAGCTGGCCGCAAAAGCGCAGGATTGCTTCAGGCCCTATTTTGGTTTGGGGGGCAGGCTGAGCCTGTGGTTCATTCTTCTTCCTGATGGGAAAATGGAGTGACCTGTGCCTGTCCCAACACCTAGGGCTAGTCTTTCGTTGGTTCCCCGTCTTCCCGTTCATCCTCAGGACAAATTGCAACCTGGACGAAACAGTAGGTTAAAGGTGCTGATTCTCCAAGTAGGGAGATGTTTAGTCAAGCGGCTGGAATCGCGAATCCGAGCACAAGGAGAGGAGAAATGAGGTGCGTTTTAGAAACCTTTCCCGATCTCACGGCATACCATCTTCTGGGTTTCCCATGCATGTTTTGATGTAGGAAGATTCCCTTGTACCTGGAGATTTGAGACCCATGGGGTGGGTACCCCGCGGTATTACTTTAAAGGATCTGCATTTGCTCACCCAACCTCACCAATCCTCTCAGCCCCAAGAGTGTCCAGCCTTATGTCTCATCCAGCTGTGGGTCTAGATATGGTCAATCCAGGTTGCATCAGAGACCCTGAACGGATTTTGTAAGAATTTCTCTCTCTTTCACTGTCTTTGCTTTGTGGGTTTTTTAAAGTAATGTATGTTTAGAATGGGGTTTGGCTGCTTTTCCCTGCTGTGTTTATGCCGCTTTACACCCTCTTGATTCACTTGCAGAGAGATATCGATACATAGGTTTTCAGATTCATACTAGTCGGATATATTCTTGTGCGGTGACTAGGGGGTGTTGAGTCCAGTTCACTGAGCAGGGAGTAGGCCTTGTCTATTACATATTTGGCTTATGGAGCGGTGTCTGAGCTAATTTCAAACCCTTGTTTTATGCATCACCCCACCTCACCTTTCCCGTTAAGCAGCCATAGTGTGTCTTCTAAAGGTGTGACTCTGTTCTGTTTTGTAATTCAGTTCAAGTGTAGCGATTTTGACATTCCCTCTATAAGCGATATCTTAGGATAAGTGTCTTTTTCTGTGTGACTTATTTCACTTAGAATCATCGTACCTAAATCCACTCATCATGCTGCTAACTAGCCTTATGACATTGATTTCATGGCTGAGTGATATTCCATTGTGCCAAGTACCACCATTTCTTTATCCATTTTTCTCTTTCCTGGGATATTGAAGGTGTACCGAAGTGGAGGTTCTTGGAAACAGAGCAGCCGTAAACTTTAGGGTGCCTGTGTCTTGTTGATTTTTAGTTTTCCCAATTTATACGCCCATGAGTGGAAGTGCCCTATGCTCTCTACGCTGTGTTTATTACTTGTTTCAGGACACACCGTACTCTTCTCCAGAGTGCCTGTTGGCAATTTACATCCCGCCCATCAGCGTAGCAAGGCTCCCATGTCTCCATGGCCTGTCCTGCTTTTCTGGTTTTTACTGTTTGTTCAGCATGGCCCTTTTGACCGAGGGCAAGCGAGACATCTTTGTAGCGCTGATTTGCCCTTCCGGCTTGCTTGGTTGGCCAAAAAGGGCGTATGCGTTTTTTCCTGAATATATTCAGGAAAAAACGCATACGCCCTTTTTGGCCAAGGGCATCATTGTCAACGTTTTGCCGCTTTTCATGTGCTTTAAAGGCGAGTCGAATCTACCTCCTGAAATCTGTTTCCTGCAAATCTGCCTTGCTTTCAAATCCTCTTCGTTGCCTTCCCTCAATATATTTGTGGACGAGAGTTCTCATTTATATCTCTGCACGTTTGTGAATTGCAGTGCCCCTGAGCTCCATTTGTCTCCTCGCTTTTTTGGGAGCTGGCCGCAAAAGCGCAGGATTGCTTCAGGCCCTATTTTGGTTTGGGGGGCAGGCTGAGCCTGTGGTTCATTCTTCTTCCTGATGGGAAAATGGAGTGACCTGTGCCTGTCCCAACACCTAGGGCTAGTCTTTCGTTGGTTCCCCGTCTTCCCGTTCATCCTCAGGACAAATTGCAACCTGGACGAAACAGTAGGTTAAAGGTGCTGATTCTCCAAGTAGGGAGATGGTTAGTCAAGCGGCTGGAATCGCGAATCCGAGCACAAGGAGAGGAGAAATGAGGTGCGTTTTAGAAACCTTTCCCGATCTCACGGCATACCATCTTCTGGGTTTCCCATGCATGTTTTGATGTAGGAAGATTCCCTTGTACCTGGAGATTTGAGACCCATGGGGTGGGTACCCCGCGGTATTACTTTAAAGGATCTGCATTTGCTCACCCAACCTCACCAATCCTCTCAGCCCCAAGAGTGTCCAGCCTTATGTCTCATCCAGCTGTGGGTCTAGATATGGTCAATCCAGGTTGCATCAGAGACCCTGAACGGATTTTGTAAGAATTTCTCTCTCTTTCACTGTCTTTGCTTTGTGGGTTTTTTAAAGTAATGTATGTTTAGAATGGGGTTTGGCTGCTTTTCCCTGCTGTGTTTATGCCGCTTTACACCCTCTTGATTCACTTGCAGAGAGATATCGATACATAGGTTTTCAGATTCATACTAGTCGGATATATTCTTGTGCGGTGACTAGGGGGTGTTGAGTCCAGTTCACTGAGCAGGGAGTAGGCCTTGTCTATTACATATTTGGCTTATGGAGCGGTGTCTGAGCTAATTTCAAACCCTTGTTTTATGCATCACCCCACCTCACCTTTCCCGTTAAGCAGCCATAGTGTGTCTTCTAAAGGTGTGACTCTGTTCTGTTTTGTAATTCAGTTCAAGTGTAGCGATTTTGACATTCCCTCTATAAGCGATATCTTAGGATAAGTGTCTTTTTCTGTGTGACTTATTTCACTTAGAATCATCGTACCTAAATCCACTCATCATGCTGCTAACTAGCCTTATGACATTGATTTCATGGCTGAGTGATATTCCATTGTGCCAAGTACCACCATTTCTTTATCCATTTTTCTCTTTCCTGGGATATTGAAGGTGTACCGAAGTGGAGGTTCTTGGAAACAGAGCAGCCGTAAACTTTAGGGTGCCTGTGTCTTGTTGATTTTTAGTTTTCCCAATTTATACGCCCTTGAGTGGAAGTGCCCTATGCTCTCTACGCTGTGTTTATTACTTGTTTCAGGACACACCGTACTCTTCTCCAGAGTGCCTGTTGGCAATTTACATCCCGCCCATCAGCGTAGCAAGGCTCCCATGTCTCCATGGCCTGTCCTGCTTTTCTGGTTTTTACTGTTTGTTCAGCATGGCCCTTTTGACCGAGGGCAAGCGAGACTTCTTTGTAGCGCTGATTTGCCCTTCCGGCTTGCTTGGTTGGCCAAAAAGGGCGTATGCGTTTTTTCCTGAATATATTCAGGAAAAAACGCATACGCCCTTTTTGGCCAAGGGCATCATTGTCAACGTTTTGCCGCTTTTCATGTGCTTTAAAGGCGAGTCGAATCTACCTCCTGAAATCTGTTTCCTGCAAATCTGCCTTGCTTTCAAATCCTCTTCGTTGCCTTCCCTCAATATATTTGTGGACGAGAGTTCTCATTTATAACTCTGCACGTTTGTGAATTGCAGTGCCCCTGAGCTCCATTTGTCTCCTCGCTTTTTTGGGAGCTGGCCGCAAAAGCGCAGGATTGCTTCAGGCCCTATTTTGGTTCTGGGGGGCAGGCTGAGCCTGTGGTTCATTCTTCTTCCTGATGGGAAAATGGAGTGACCTGTGCCTGTCCCAACACCTAGGGCTAGTCTTTCGTTGGTTCCCCGTCTTCCCGTTCATCCTCAGGACAAATTGCAACCTGGACGAAACAGTAGGTTAAAGGTGCTGATTCTCCAAGTAGGGAGATGGTTAGTCAAGCGGCTGGAATGGCGAACCCGAGCACAAGGAGAGGAGAAATGAGGTGCGTTTTAGAAACCTTTCCCGATCTCACGGCATACCATCTTCTGGGATTCCCATGCATGTTTTGATGTAGGAAGATTCCCTTGTACCTGGAGATTTGAGACCCATGGGGTGGGTACCCCGCGGTATTACTTTAAAGGATCTGCATTTGCTCACCCAACCTCACCAATCCTCTCAGCCCCAAGAGTGTCCAGCCTTATGTCTCATCCAGCTGTGGGTCTAGATATGGTCAATCCAGGTTGCATCAGAGACCCTGAACGGATTTTGTAAGAATTTCTCTCTCTTTCACTGTCTTTGCTTTGTGGGTTTTTTAAAGTAATGTATGTTTAGAATGGGGTTTGGCTGCTTTTCCCTGCTGTGTTTATGCCGCTTTACACCCTCTTGATTCACTTGCAGAGAGATATCGATACATTGGTTTTCATATTCATACTAGTCAGATATATTCTTTTGTGGTGACTAGGGGGTGTTGAGTCCAGTTCACTGAGCAGGGAGTAGGCCTTGTCTATTACATATTTGGCTTATGGAGCGGTGTCTGAGCTAATTCCAAACCCTTGTTTTATGCATCACCCCACCTCACCTTTCCCGTTAAGCAGCCATAGTGTGTCTTCTAAAGGTGTGACTCTGTTCTGTTTTGTAATTCAGTTCAAGTGAAGCGATTTTGACATTCCCTCTATAAGCGATATCTTAGGATAAGTGTCTTTTTCTGTGTGACTTATTTCACTTAGAGTCATCGTACCTAAATCCACTCATCATGCTGCTAACTAGCCTTATGACATTGATTTCATGGCTGAGTGATATTCCATTGTGCCAAGTACCACCATTTCTTTATCCATTTTTCTCTTTCCTGGGATATTGAAGGTGTACCGAAGCGGAGGTTCTTGGAAACAGAGCAGCCGTAAACTTTAGGGTGCCTGTGTCTTTTTGATTTTTAGTTTTCCCAATTTATACACCCATGAGTGGAAGTGCCCTATGCTCTCTACGCTGTGTTTATTACTTGTTTCAGGACACACCGTACTCTTCTCCAGAGTGCCTGTTGGCAATTTATATCCCGCCCATCAGCGTAGCAAGGCTCCCATGTCTCCATGGCCTGTCCTGCTTTTCTGGTTTTTACTGTTTGTTCAGCATGGCCCTTTTGACCGAGGGCAAGCGAGACTTCTTTGTAGCGCTGATTTGCCCTTCCGGCTTGCTTGGTTGGCCAAAAAGGGCGTATGCGTTTTTTCCTGAATATATTCAGGAAAAAACGCATACGCCCTTTTTGGCCAAGGGCATCATTGTCAACGTTTTGCCGCTTTTCATGTGCTTTAAAGGCGAGTCGAATCTACCTCCTGAAATCTGTTTCCTGCAAATCTGCCTTGCTTTCAAATCCTCTTCGTTGCCTTCCCTCAATATATTTGTGGACGAGAGTTCTCATTTATAACTCTGCACGTTTGTGAATTGCAGTGCCCCTGAGCTCCATTTGTCTCCTCGCTTTTTTGAGAGCTGGCCGCAAAAGCGCAGGATTGCTTCAGGCCCTATTTTGGTTCTGGGGGGCAGGCTGAGCCTGTGGTTCATTCTTCTTCCTGATGGGAAAATAGAGTGACCTATGCCTGTCCCAACACCTAGGGCTCGTCTCTCGTTGGTTCCGCGTCTTCCCGTTCATCCTCAGGACAAATTGCAACCTGTACAATCAGGAGGTTAAAGGTGCTGATTCTCCAAGTAGGGAGATGGTTAGTCAAGCGGCTGGAATGGCGAACCCGAGCACAAGGAGAGGAGAAATGAGGTGCGTTTTAGAAACCTTTCCCGATCTCATGGCATACCATCTTCTGGGTTTCCCATGCATGTTTTGATGTAGGAAGATTCCCTTGTACCTGGAGATTTGAGACCCATGGGGTGTGTTCCCCGCAGTGTTACTTTAAAGTATCTGCATTTGCTCACCCAACCTCACCAACCCTCTCAGCCCCAAGAGTGTCCAGCCTTATGTCTCATCCAGCTGTGGGTCTTGATATGGTCAATCCAGGTTGCATCATAGACCCTGAACGGATTTTGTAAGAATTTCTCTCTCTTTCACTGTCTTTGTTTTGTGGGTTTTTTAAAGTAATTTATGTTTAGAATCGGGCTTGGCTGCTTTTCCCTGCTGTGTTGATGCTGCTTTACACCCTCTTGATTCACTTGCAGAGAGATATCGATACATAGGTTTTCAGATTCGTACTAGTCAGATATATTCTTGTGTGGTGACTAGGGTGTGTTGAGTCCAGTTCACTGAGCAGGGAGTAGGCCTTGTCTATTACATATTTGGCTTATGGAGCGGTCTCTGAGCTAATTTCAAACCCTTGTTTTATGCATCACCCCACCTCACCTTTCCCGTTAAGCAGCCATAGTGTGTCTTCTAAAGGTGTGACTCTGTTCTGTTTTGTAATTCAGTTCAAGTGTAGCGATTTTGACATTCCCTCTATAAGCGATATCTTAGGATAAGTGTCTTTTTCTGTGTGACTTATTTCACTTAGAATCATCGTATCTAAATCCACTCATCATGCTGCTAACTAGCCTTATGACATTGATTTCATGGCTGAGTGATATTCCACTGTGCCAAGTACCACCATTTTTTTATCCATTTTTCTCTTTCCTGGGATATTGA
The DNA here is from genome assembly GCF_028564815.1 of Eubalaena glacialis. Lineage (NCBI taxonomy): Eukaryota > Metazoa > Chordata > Mammalia > Artiodactyla > Balaenidae > Eubalaena > Eubalaena glacialis. The sequence goes on along the minus strand of NW_026871818.1, from coordinate 32,499 downwards.
AGGTGTACCGAAGTGGAGGTTCTTGGAAACAGAGCAGCCGTAAACTTTAGGGTGCCTGTGTCTTGTTGATTTTTAGTTTTCCCAATTTATACGCCCATGAGTGGAAGTGCCCTATGCTCTCAACGCTGTGTTTATTACTTGTTTCAGGACACACCGTACTCTTCTCCAGAGTGCCTGTTGGCAATTTACATCCCGCCCATCAGCGTAGCAAGGCTTCCATGTCTCCATGGCCTTTCCTGCTTTTCTGGTTTTTACACTTTGTTCAGCATGGCCCTTTTGACCGAGGGCAAGCGAGACTTCTTTGTAGCGCTGATTTGCCCTTCCGGCTTGCTTGGTTGGCCAAAAAGGGCGTATGCGTTTTTTCCTGAATATATTCAGGAAAAAACGCATACGCCCTTTTTGGCCAAGGGCATCATTGTCAACGTTTTGCCGCTTTTCATGTGCTTTAAAGGCGAGTCGAATCTACCTCCTGAAATCTGTTTCCTGCAAATCTGCCTTGCTTTCAAATCCTCTTCGTTGCCTTCCCTCAATATATTTGTGGACGAGAGTTCTCATTTATAACTCTGCACGTTTGTGAATTGCAGTGCCCCTGAGCTCCATTTGTCTCCTCGCTTTTTTGGGAGCTGGCCGCAAAACCGCAGGATTGCTTCAGGCCCTATTTTGGTTCTGGGGGGCAGGCTGAGCCTGTGGTTCATTCTTCTTCCTGATGGGAAAATGGAGTGACCTGTGCCTGTCCCAACACCTAGGGCTAGTCTTTCGTTGGTTCCCCGTCTTCCCGTTCATCCTCAGGACAAATTGCAACCTGGACGAAACAGTAGGTTAAAGGTGCTGATTCTCCAAGTAGGGAGATGGTTAGTCAAGCGGGTGGAATGGCGAACCCGAGCACAAGGAGAGGAGAAATGAGGTGCGTTTTAGAAACATTTCCCGATCTCACGGCATACCATCTTCTGGGTTTCCCATGCATGTTTTGATGTAGGAAGATGCCCTTGTACCTGGAGATTTGAGACCCATGGGGTGGGTACCCCGCGGTATTACTTTAAAGTATCTGCATTTGCTCACCCAACCTCACCAATCCTCTCAGCCCCAAGAGTGTCCAGCCTTATGTCTCATCCAGCTGTGGGTCTAGATATGGTCAATCCAGGTTGCATCAGAGACCCTGAACGGATTTTGTAAGAATTTCTCTCTCTTTCACTGTCTTTGCTTTGTGGGTTTTTTAAAGTAATGTATGTTTAGAATGGGGTTTGGCTGCTTTTCCCTGCTGTGTTTATGCCGCTTTACACCCTCTTGATTCACTTGCAGAGAGATATCGATACATAGGTTTTCAGATTCATACTAGTCAGATATATTCTTGTGCGGTGACTAGGGGGTGTTGAGTCCAGTTCACTGAGCAGGGAGTAGGCCTTGTCTATTACATATTTGGCTTATGGAGCGGTGTCTGAGCTAATTCCAAACCCTTGTTTTATGCATCACCCCACCTCACCTTTCCCGTTAAGCAGCCATAGTGTGTCTTCTAAAGGTGTGACTCTGTTCTGTTTTGTAATTCAGTTCAAGTGTAGCGATTTTGACATTCCCTCTATAAGCGATATCTTAGGATAAGTGTCTTTTTCTGTGTGACTTATTTCACTTAGAGTCATCGTACCTAAATCCACTCATCATGCTGCTAACTAGCCTTATGACATTGATTTCATGGCTGAGTGATATTCCATTGTGCCAAGTACCACCATTTCTTTATCCATTTTTCTCTTTCCTGGGATATTGAAGGTGTACCGAAGTGGAGGTTCTTGGAAACAGAGCAGCCGTAAACATTAGGGTGCCTGTGTCTTGTTGATTTTTAGTTTTCCCAATTTATACGCCCTTGAGTGGAAGTGCCCTATGCTCTCTACGCTGTGTTTATTACTTGTTTCAGGACACACCGTACTCTTCTCCAGAGTGCCTGTTGGCAATTTACATCCCGCCCATCAGCGTAGCAAGGCTCCCATGTCTCCATGGCCTGCCCTGCTTTTCTGGTTTTTACTGTTTGTTCAGCATGGCCCTTTTGACCGAGGGCAAGCGAGACATCTTTGTAGCGCTGATTTGCCCTTCCGGCTTGCTTGGTTGGCCAAAAAGGGCGTATGCGTTTTTTCCTGAATATATTCAGGAAAAAACGCATACGCCCTTTTTGGCCAAGGGCATCATTGTCAACGTTTTGCCGCTTTTCATGTGCTTTAAAGGCGAGTCGAATCTACCTCCTGAAATCTGTTTCCTGCAAATCTGCCTTGCTTTCAAATCCTCTTCGTTGCCTTCCCTCAATATATTTGTGGACGAGAGTTCTCATTTATAACTCTGCACGTTTGTGAATTGCAGTGCCCCTGAGCTCCATTTGTCTCCTCGCTTTTTTGGGAGCTGGCCGCAAAAGCGCAGGATTGCTTCAGGCCCTATTTTGGTTCTGGGGGGCAGGCTGAGCCTGTGGTTCATTCTTCTTCCTGATGGGAAAATGGAGTGACCTGTGCCTGTCCCAACACCTAGGGCTAGTCTTTCGTTGGTTCCCCGTCTTCCCGTTCATCCTCAGGACAAATTGCAACCTGGACGAAACAGTAGGTTAAAGGTGCTGATTCTCCAAGTAGGGAGATGGTTAGTCAAGCGGCTGGAATGGCGAACCCGAGCACACGGAGAGGAGAAATGAGGTGCGTTTTAGAAACCTTTCCCGATCTCACGGCATACCATCTTCTGGGTTTCCCAAGCATGTTTTGATGTAGGAAGATTCCCTTGTACCTGGAGATTTGAGACCCATGGGGTGGGTACCCCGCGGTATTACTTTAAAGGATCTGCATTTGCTCACCCAACCTCACCAATCCTCTCAGCCCCAAGAGTGTCCAGCCTTATGTCTCATCCAGCTGTGGGTCTAGATATGGTCAATCCAGGTTGCATCAGAGACCCTGAACGGATATTGTAAGAATTTCTCTCTCTTTCACTGTCTTTGCTTTGTGGGTTTTTTAAAGTAATGTATGTTTAGAATGGGGTTTGGCTGCTTTTCCCTGCTGTGTTTATGCCGCTTTACACCCTCTTGATTCACTTGCAGAGAGATATCGATACATAGGTTTTCAGATTCATACTAGTCAGATATATTCTTGTGCGGTGACTAGGGGGTGTTGAGTCCAGTTCACTGAACAGGGAGTAGGCCTTGTCTATTACATATTTGGCTTATGGAGCGGTGTCTGAGCTAATTTCAAACCCTTGTTTTATGCATCACCCCACCTCACCTTTCCCGTTAAGCAGCCATAGTGTGTCTTCTAAAGGTGTGACTCTGTTCTGTTTTGTAATTCAGTTCAAGTGTAGCGATTTTGACATTCCCTCTATAAGCGATATCTTAGGATAAGTGTCTTTTTCTGTGTGACTTATTTCACTTAGAATCATCGTACCTAAATCCACTCATCATGCTGCTAACTAGCCTTATGACATTGATTTCATGGCTGAGTGATATTCCATTGTGCCAAGTACCACCATTTCTTTATCCATTTTTCTCTTTCCTGGGATATTGAAGGTGTATCGAAGTGGAGGTTCTTGGAAACAGAGCAGCCGTAAACTTTAGGGTGCCTGTGTCTTGTTGATTTTTAGTTTTCCCAATTTATACGCCCTTGAGTGGAAGTGCCCTATGCTCTCTACGCTGTGTTTATTACTTGTTTCAGGACACACCGTACTCTTCTCCAGAGTGCCTGTTGGCAATTTACATCCCGCCCATCAGCGTAGCAAGGCTCCCATGTCTCCATGGCCTGTCCTGCTTTTCTGGTTTTTACTGTTTGTTCAGCATGACCCTTTTGACCGAGGGCAAGCGAGACTTCTTTGTAGCGCTGATTTGCCCTTCCGGCTTGCTTGGTTGGCCAAAAAGGGCGTATGCGTTTTTTCCTGAATATATTCAGGAAAAAACGCATACGCCCTTTTTGGCCAAGGGCATCATTGTCAACGTTTTGCCGCTTTTCATGTGCTTTAAAGGCGAGTCGAATCTACCTCCTGAAATCTGTTTCCTGCAAATCTGCCTTGCTTTCAAATCCTCTTCGTTGCCTTCCCTCAATATATTTGTGGACGAGAGTTCTCATTTATAACTCTGCACGTTTGTGAATTGCAGTGCCCCTGAGCTCCATTTGTCTCCTCGCTTTTTTGGGAGCTGGCCGCAAAAGCGCAGGATTGCTTCAGGCCCTATTTTGGTTCTGGGGGGCAGGCTGAGCCTGTGGTTCATTCTTCTTCCTGATGGGAAAATGGAGTGACCTATGCCTGTCCCAACACCTAGGGCTCGTCTCTCGTTGGTTCCGCGTCTTCCCGTTCATCCTCAGGACAAATTGCAACCTGTACAATCAGGAGGTTAAAGGTGCTGATTCTCCAAGTAGGGAGATGGTTAGTCAAGCAGCTGGAATGGCGAATCCGAGCACAAGGAGAGGAGAAATGAGGTGCGTTTTAGAAACCTTTCCCGATCTCACGGCATACCATCTTCTGGGTTTCCCATGCATGTTTTGATGTAGGAAGATTCCCTTGTACCTGGAGATTTGAGACCCATGGGGTGGGTACCCCGCGGTATTACTTTAAAGTATCTGCATTTGCTCACCCAACCTCACCAATCCTCTCAGCCCCAAGAGTGTCCAGCCTTATGTCTCATCCAGCTGTGGGTCTAGATATGGTCAATCCAGGTTGCATCAGAGACCCTGAACGGATTTTGTAAGAATTTCTCTCTCTTTCACTGTCTTTGCTTTGTGGGATTTTAAAGTAATGTATGTTTAGAATGGGGTTTGGCTGCTTTTCCCTGCTGTGTTTATGCCGCTTTACACCCTCTTGATTCACTTGCAGAGAGATATCGATACATAGGTTTTCAGATTCATACTAGTCAGATATATTCTTGTGCGGTGACTAGGGGGTGTTGAGTCCAGTTCACTGAGCAGGGAGTAGGCCTTGTCTATTACATATTTGGCTTATGGAGCGGTGTCTGAGCTAATTTCAAACCCTTGTTTTATGCATCACCCCACCTCACCTTTCCCGTTAAGCAGCCATAGTGTGTCTTCTAAAGGTGTGACTCTGTTCTGTTTTGTAATTCAGTTCAAGTGTAGCGATTTTGACATTCCCTCTATAAGCGATATCTTAGGATAAGTGTCTTTTTCTGTGTGACTTATTTCACTTAGAATCATCGTACCTAAATCCACTCATCATGCTGCTAACTAGCCTTATGACATTGATTTCATGGCTGAGTGATATTCCATTGTGCCAAGTACCACCATTTCTTTATCCATTTTTCTCTTTCCTGGGATATTGAAGGTGTACCGAAGTGGAGGTTCTTGGAAACAGAGCAGCCGTAAACTTTAGGGTGCCTGTGTCTTGTTGATTTTTAGTTTTCCCAATTTATACGCCCTTGAGTGGAAGTGCCCTATGCTCTCTACGCTGTGTTTATTACTTGTTTCAGGACACACCGTACTCTTCTCCAGAGTGCCTGTTGGCAATTTACATCCCGCCCATCAGCGTAGCAAGGCTCCCATGTCTCCATGGCCTGTCCTGCTTTTCTGGTTTTTACAGTTTGTTCAGCATGGCCCTTTTGACCGAGGGCAAGCGAGACTTCTTTGTAGCGCTGATTTGCCCTTCCGGCTTGCTTGGTTGGCCAAAAAGGGCGTATGCGTTTTTTCCTGAATATATTCAGGAAAAAACGCATACGCCCTTTTTGGCCAAGGGCATCATTGTCAACGTTTTGCCGCTTTTCATGTGCTTTAAAGGCGAGTCGAAGCTACCTCCTGAAATCTGTTTCCTGCAAATCTGCCTTGCTTTCAAATCCTCTTCGTTGCCTTCCCTCAATATATTTGTGGACGAGAGTTCTCATTTATAACTCTGCACGTTTGTGAATTGCAGTGCCCCTGAGCTCCATTTGTCTCCTCGCTTTTTTGGGAGCTGGCCGCAAAAGCGCAGGATTGCTTCAGGCCCTATTTTGGTTCTGGGGGGCAGGCTGAGCCTGTGGTTCATTCTTCTTCCTGATGGGAAAATGGAGTGACCTATGCCTGTCCCAACACCTAGGGCTCGTCTCTCGTGGCTTCCGCGTCTTCCCGTTCATCCTCAGGACAAATTGCAACCTGTACAATCAGGAGGTTAAAGGTGCTGATTCTCCAAGTAGGGAGATGGTTAGTCAAGGGGCTGGAATGGCGAACCCGAGCACAAGGAGAGGAGAAATGAGGTGCGTTTTAGAAACCTTTCCCGATCTCATGGCATACCATCTTCTGGGTTTCCCATGCATGTTTTGATGTAGGAAGATTCCCTTGTACCTGGAGATTTGAGACCCATGGTGTGTGTTCCCCGCAGTGTTACTTTAAAGTATCTGCATTTGCTCACCCAACCTCACCAACCCTCTCAGCCCCAAGAGTGTCCAGCCTTATGTCTCATCCAGCTGTGGGTCTTGATATGGTCAATCCAGGTTGCATCATAGACCCTGAACGGATTTTGTAAGAATTTCTCTCTCTTTCACTGTCTTTGTTTTGTGGGTTTTTTAAAGTAATGTATGTTTAGAATGGGGTTTGGCTGCTTTTCTCTGCTGTGTTTATGCCGCTTTACACCCTCTTGATTCACTTGCAGAGAGATATCGATACATAGGTTTTCAGATTCATACTAGTCAGATATATTCTTGTGCGGTGACTAGGGGGTGTTGAGTCCAGTTCACTGAGCAGGGAGTAGGCCTTGTCTATTACATATTTGGCTTATGGAGCGGTGTCTGAGCTAATTCCAAACCCTTGTTTTATGCATCACCCCACCTCACCTTTCCCGTTAAGCAGCCATAGTGTGTCTTCTAAAGGTGTGACTCTGTTCTGTTTTGTAATTCAGTTCAAGTGTAGCGATTTTGACATTCCCTCTATAAGCGATATCTTAGGATAAGTGTCTTTTTCTGTGTGACTTATTTCACTTAGAGTCATCGTACCTAAATCCACTCATCATGCTGCGAACTAGCCTTATGACATTGATTTCATGGCTGAGTGATATTCCATTGTTCCAAGTACCACCATTTCTTTATCCATTTTTCTCTTTCCTGGGATATTGAAGGTGTACCGAAGTGGAGGTTCTTGGAAACAGAGCAGCCGTAAACTTTAGGGTGCCTGTGTCTTGTTGATTTTTAGTTTTCCCAATTTATACGCCCATGAGTGGAAATGCCCTATGCTCTCAACGCTGTGTTTATTACTTGTTTCAGGACACACCGTACTCTTGTCCAGAGTGCCTGTTGGCAATTTACATCCCGCCCATCAGCGTAGCAAGGCTTCCATGTCTCCATGGCCTGTCCTGCTTTTCTGGTTTTTACACTTTGTTCAGCATGGCCCTTTTGACCGAGGGCAAGCGAGACTTCTTTGTAGCGCTGATTTGCCCTTCCGGCTTGCTTGGTTGGCCAAAAAGGGCGTATGCGTTTTTTCCTGAATATATTCAGGAAAAAACGCATACGCCCTTTTTGGCCAAGGGCATCATTGTCAACGTTTTGCCGCTTTTCATGTGCTTTAAAGGCGAGTCGCATCTACCTCCTGAAATCTGTTTCCTGCAAATCTGCCTTGCTTTCAAATCCTCTTCGTTGCCTTCCCTCAATATATTTGTGGACGAGAGTTCTCATTTATAACTCTGCACGTTTGTGAATTGCAGTGCCCCTGAGCTCCATTTGTCTCCTCGCTTTTTTGGGAAGGCCGCAAAAGCGCAGGATTGCTTCAGGCCCTATTTTGGTTCTGGGGGGCAGGCTGAGCCTGTGGTTCATTCTTCTTCCTGATGGGAAAATGGAGTGACCTGTGCCTGTCCCAACACCTAGGGCTAGTCTTTCGTTGGTTCCCCGTCTTCCCGTTCATCCTCAGGACAAATTGCAACCTGGACGAAACAGTAGGTTAAAGGTGCTGATTCTCCAAGTAGGGAGATGGTTAGTCAAGCGGCTGGAATGGCGAACCCGAGCACAAGGAGAGGAGAAATGAGGTGCGTTTTAGAAACATTTCCCGATCTCACGGCATACCATCTTCTGGGTTTCCCATGCATGTTTTGATGTAGGAAGATGCCCTTGTACCTGGAGATTTGAGACCCATGGGGTGGGTACCCCGCGGTATTACTTTAAAGTATCTGCATTTGCTCACCCAACCTCACCAATCCTCTCAGCCCCAAGAGTGTCCAGCCTTATGTCTCATCCAGCTGTGGGTCTAGATATGGTCAATCCAGGTTGCATCAGAGACCCTGAACGGATTTTGTAAGAATTTCTCTCTCTTTCACTGTCTTTGCTTTGTGGGTTTTTTAAAGTAATGTATGTTTAGAATGGGGTTTGGCTGCTTTTCCCTGCTGTGTTTATGCCGCTTTACACCCTCTTGATTCACTTGCAGAGAGATATCGATACATAGGTTTTCAGATTCATACTAGTCAGATATATTCTTGTGCGGTGACTAGGGGGTGTTGAGTCCAGTTCACTGAGCAGGGAGTAGGCCTTGTCTATTACATATTTGGCTTATGGAGCGGTGTCTGAGCTAATTCCAAACCCTTGTTTTATGCATCACCCCACCTCACCTTTCCCGTTAAGCAGCCATAGTGTGTCTTCTAAAGGTGTGACTCTGTTCTGTTTTGTAATTCAGTTCAAGTGTAGCGATTTTGACATTCCCTCTATAAGCGATATCTTAGGATAAGTGTCTTTTTCTGTGTGACTTATTTCACTTAGAGTCATCGTACCTAAATCCACTCATCATGCTGCTAACTAGCCTTATGACATTGATTTCATGGCTGAGTGATATTCCATTGTGCCAAGTACCACCATTTCTTTATCCATTTTTCTCTTTCCTGGGATATTGAAGGTGTACCGAAGTGGAGGTTCTTGGAAACAGAGCAGCCGTAAACTTTAGGGTGCCTGTGTCTTGTTGATTTTTAGTTTTCCCAATTTATACGCCCATGAGTGGAAGTGCCCTATGCTCTCTACGCTGTGTTTATTACTTGTTTCAGGACACACCGTACTCTTCTCCAGAGTGCCTGTTGGCAATTTACATCCCGCCCATCAGCGTAGCAAGGCTCCCATGTCTCCATGGCCTGTCCTGCTTTTCTGGTTTTTACTGTTTGTTCAGCATGGCCCTTTTGACCGAGGGCAAGCGAGACTTCTTTGTAGCGCTGATTTGCCCTTCCGGCTTGCTTGGTTGGCCAAAAAGGGCGTATGCGTTTTTTCCTGAATATATTCAGGAAAAAACGCATACGCCCTTTTTGGCCAAGGGCATCATTGTCAACGTTTTGCCGCTTTTCATGTGCTTTAAAGGCGAGTCGAATCTACCTCCTGAAATCTGTTTCCTCCAAATCTGCCTTGCTTTCAAATCCTCTTCGTTGCCTTCCCTCAATATATTTGTGGACGAGAGTTCTCATTTATAACTCTGCACGTTTGTGAATTGCAGTGCCCCTGAGCTCCATTTGTCTCCTCGCTTTTTTGGGAGCTGGCCGCAAAAGCGCAGGATTGCTTCAGGCCCTATTTTGGTTCTGGGGGGCAGGCTGAGCCTGTGGTTCATTCTTCTTCCTGATGGGAAAATGGAGTGACCTGTGCCTGTCCCAACACCTAGGGCTAGTCTTTCGTTGGTTCCCCGTCTTCCCGTTCATCCTCAGGACAAATTGCAACCTGGACGAAACAGTAGGTTAAAGGTGCTGATTCTCCAAGTAGGGAGATGGTTAGTCAAGCAGCTGGAATGGCGAATCCGAGCACAAGGAGAGGAGAAATGAGGTGCGTTTTAGAAACCTTTCCCGATCTCACGGCATACCATCTTCTGGGTTTCCCATGCATGTTTTGATGTAGGAAGATTCCCTTGTACCTGGAGATTTGAGACCCATGGGGTGGGTACCCCGCGGTATTACTTTAAAGTATCTGCATTTGCTCACCCAACCTCACCAATCCTCTCAGCCCCAAGAGTGTCCAGCCTTATGTCTCATCCAGCTGTGGGTCTAGATATGGTCAATCCAGGTTGCATCAGAGACCCTGAACGGATTTTGTAAGAATTTCTCTCTCTTTCACTGTCTTTGCTTTGTGGGATTTTAAAGTAATGTATGTTTAGAATGGGGTTTGGCTGCTTTTCCCTGCTGTGTTTATGCCGCTTTACACCCTCTTGATTCACTTGCAGAGAGATATCGATACATAGGTTTTCAGATTCATACTAGTCAGATATATTCTTGTGCGGTGACTAGGGGGTGTTGAGTCCAGTTCACTGAGCAGGGAGTAGGCCTTGTCTATTACATATTTGGCTTATGGAGCGGTGTCTGAGCTAATTTCAAACCCTTGTTTTATGCATCACCCCACCTCACCTTTCCCGTTAAGCAGCCATAGTGTGTCTTCTAAAGGTGTGACTCTGTTCTGTTTTGTAATTCAGTTCAAGTGTAGCGATTTTGACATTCCCTCTATAAGCGATATCTTAGGATAAGTGTCTTTTTCTGTGTGACTTATTTCACTTAGAATCATCGTACCTAAATCCACTCATCATGCTGCTAACTAGCCTTATGACATTGATTTCATGGCTGAGTGATATTCCATTGTGCCAAGTACCACCATTTCTTTATCCATTTTTCTCTTTCCTGGGATATTGAAGGTGTACCGAAGTGGAGGTTCTTGGAAACAGAGCAGCCGTAAACTTTAGGGTGCCTGTGTCTTGTTGATTTTTAGTTTTCCCAATTTATACGCCCTTGAGTGGAAGTGCCCTATGCTCTCTACGCTGTGTTTATTACTTGTTTCAGGACACACCGTACTCTTCTCCAGAGTGCCTGTTGGCAATTTACATCCCGCCCATCAGCGTAGCAAGGCTCCCATGTCTCCATGGCCTGTCCTGCTTTTCTGGTTTTTACAGTTTGTTCAGCATGGCCCTTTTGACCGAGGGCAAGCGAGACTTCTTTGTAGCGCTGATTTGCCCTTCCGGCTTGCTTGGTTGGCCAAAAAGGGCGTATGCGTTTTTTCCTGAATATATTCAGGAAAAAACGCATACGCCCTTTTTGGCCAAGGGCATCATTGTCAACGTTTTGCCGCTTTTCATGTGCTTTAAAGGCGAGTCGAATCTACCTCCTGAAATCTGTTTCCTGCAAATCTGCCTTGCTTTCAAATCCTCTTCGTTGCCTTCCCTCAATATATTTGTGGACGAGAGTTCTCATTTATAACTCTGCACGTTTGTGAATTGCAGTGCCCCTGAGCTCCATTTGTCTCCTCGCTTTTTTGGGAGCTGGCCGCAAAAGCGCAGGATTGCTTCAGGCCCTATTTTGGTTCTGGGGGGCAGGCTGAGCCTGTGGTTCATTCTTCTTCCTGATGGGAAAATGGAGTGACCTATGCCTGTCCCAACACCTAGGGCTCGTCTCTCGTGGCTTCCGCGTCTTCCCGTTCATCCTCAGGACAAATTGCAACCTGTACAATCAGGAGGTTAAAGGTGCTGATTCTCCAAGTAGGGAGATGGTTAGTCAAGGGGCTGGAATGGCGAACCCGAGCACAAGGAGAGGAGAAATGAGGTGCGTTTTAGAAACCTTTCCCGATCTCATGGCATACCATCTTCTGGGTTTCCCATGCATGTTTTGATGTAGGAAGATTCCCTTGTACCTGGAGATTTGAGACCCATGGTGTGTGTTCCCCGCAGTGTTACTTTAAAGTATCTGCATTTGCTCACCCAACCTCACCAACCCTCTCAGCCCCAAGAGTGTCCAGCCTTATGTCTCATCCAGCTGTGGGTCTTGATATGGTCAATCCAGGTTGCATCATAGACCCTGAACGGATTTTGTAAGAATTTCTCTCTCTTTCACTGTCTTTGTTTTGTGGGTTTTTTAAAGTAATGTATGTTTAGAATGGGGTTTGGCTGCTTTTCTCTGCTGTGTTTATGCCGCTTTACACCCTCTTGATTCACTTGCAGAGAGATATCGATACATAGGTTTTCAGATTCATACTAGTCAGATATATTCTTGTGCGGTGACTAGGGGGTGTTGAGTCCAGTTCACTGAGCAGGGAGTAGGCCTTGTCTATTACATATTTGGCTTATGGAGCGGTGTCTGAGCTAATTCCAAACCCTTGTTTTATGCATCACCCCACCTCACCTTTCCCGTTAAGCAGCCATAGTGTGTCTTCTAAAGGTGTGACTCTGTTCTGTTTTGTAATTCAGTTCAAGTGTAGCGATTTTGACATTCCCTCTATAAGCGATATCTTAGGATAAGTGTCTTTTTCTGTGTGACTTATTTCACTTAGAGTCATCGTACCTAAATCCACTCATCATGCTGCGAACTAGCCTTATGACATTGATTTCATGGCTGAGTGATATTCCATTGTTCCAAGTACCACCATTTCTTTATCCATTTTTCTCTTTCCTGGGATATTGAAGGTGTACCGAAGCGGAGGTTCTTGGAAACAGAGCAGCCGTAAACTTTAGGGTGCCTGTGTCTTGTTGATTTTTAGTTTTCCCAATTTAGACGCCCATGAGTGGAAGTGCCCTATGCTCTCTACGCTGTGTTTATTACTTGTTTCAGGACACACCGTACTCTTCTCCAGAGTGCCTGTTGGCAATTTATATCCCGCCCATCAGCGTAGCAAAGCTCCCATGTCTCCATGGCCTGTCCTGCTTTTCTGGTTTTTACTGTTTGTTCAGCATGGCCCTTTTGACCGAGGGCAAGCGAGACTTCTTTGTAGCGCTGATTTGCCCTTCCGGCTTGCTTGGTTGGCCAAAAAGGGCGTATGCGTTTTTTCCTGAATATATTCAGGAAAAAACGCATACGCCCTTTTTGGCCAAGGGCATCATTGTCAACGTTTTGCCGCTTTTCATGTGCTTTAAAGGCGAGTCGAATCTACCTCCTGAAATCTGTTTCCTGCAAATCTGCCTTGCTTTCAAATCCTCTTCGTTGCCTTCCCTCAATATATTTGTGGACGAGAGTTCTCATTTATAACTCTGCACGTTTGTGAATTGCAGTGCCCCTGAGCTCCATTTGTCTCCTCGCTTTTTTGGGAGCTGGCCGCAAAAGCGCAGGATTGCTTCAGGCCCTATTTTGGTTCTGGGGGGCAGGCTGAGCCTGTGGTTCATTCTTCTTCCTGATGGGAAAATGGAGTGACCTATGCCTGTCCCAACACCTAGGGCTCGTCTCTCGTTGGTTCCGCGTCTTCCCGTTCATCCTCAGGACAAATTGCAACCTGTACAATCAGGAGGTTAAGGTGCTGATTCTCCAAGTAGGGAGATGGTTAGTCAAGCGGCTGGAATGGCGAACCCGAGCACAAGGAGAGGAGAAATGAGGTGCGTTTTAGAAACCTTTCCCGATCTCATGGCATACCATCTTCTGGGTTTCCCATGCATGTTTTGATGTAGGAAGATTCCCTTGTACCTGGAGATTTGAGACCCATGGGGTGTGTTCCCCGCAGTGTTACTTTAAAGTATCTACATTTGCTCACCCAACCTCACCAACCCTCTCAGCCCCAAGAATGTCCAGGCTTATGTCTCATCCAGCTGTGGGTCTTGATATGGTCAATCCAGGTTGCATCATAGACCCTGAACGGATTTTGTAAGAATTTCTCTCTCTTTCACTGTCTTTGTTTTGTGGGTTTTTTAAAGTAATTTATGTTTAGAATCGGGCTTGGCTGCTTTTCCCTGCTGTGTTCATGCCGCTTTACACCCTCTTGATTCACTTGCAGAGAGATATCGATACATAGGTTTTCAGATTCATACTAGTCAGATATATTCTTGTGCGGTGACTAGGGGGTGTTGAGTCCACTTCACTGAGCAGGGAGTAGGCCTTGTCTATTACATATTTGGCTTATGGAGCGGTGTCTGAGCTAATTCCAAACCCTTGTTTTATGCATCACCCCACCTCACCTTTCCCGTTAAGCAGCCATAGTGTGTCTTCTAAAGGTGTGACTCTGTTCTGTTTTGTAATTCAGTTCAAGTGTAGCGATTTTGACATTCCCTCTATAAGCGATATCTTAGGATAAGTGTCTTTTTCTGTGTGACTTATTTCACTTAGAGTCATCGTACCTAAATCCACTCATCATGCTGCTAACTAGCCTTATGACATTGATTTCATGGCTGAGTGATATTCCATTGTGCGAAGTACCACCATTTCTTTATCCATTTTTCTCTTTCCTGGGATATTGAAGGTGTACCGAAGTGGAGGTTCTTGGAAACAGAGCAGCCGTAAACTTTAGGGTGCCTGTGTCTTGTTGATTTTTAGTTTTCCCAATTTATACGCCCTTGAGTGGAAGTGCCCTATGCTCTCTACGCTGTGTTTATTACTTGTTTCAGGACACACCGTACTCTCCTCCAGAGTGCCTGTTGGCAATTTACATCCCGCCCATCAGCGTAGCAAGGCTCCCATGTCTCCATGGCCTGTCCTGCTTTTCTGGTTTTTACACTTTGTTCAGCATGGCCCTTTTGACTGAGGGCAAGCGAGACTTCTTTGTAGCACTGATTTGCCCTTCCGGCTTGCTTGGTTGGCCAAAAAGGGCGTATGCGTTTTTTCCTGAATATATTCAGGAAAAAACGCATACGCCCTTTTTGGCCAAGGGCATCATTGTCAACGTTTTGCCGCTTTTCATGTGCTTTAAAGGCGAGTCGAATCTACCTCCTGAAATCTGTTTCCTGCAAATCTGCCTTGCTTTCAAATCCTCTTCGTTGCCTTCCCTCAATATATTTGTGGACGAGAGTTCTCATTTATAACTCTGCACGTTTGTGAATTGCAGTGCCCCTGAGCTCCATTTGTCTCCTCGCTTTTTTGGGAGCTGGCCGCAAAAGCGCAGGATTGCTTCAGGCCCTATTTTGGTTCTGGGGGGCAGGCTGAGCCTGTGGTTCATTCTTCTTCCTGATGGGAAAATGGAGTGACCTATGCCTGTCCCAACACCTAGGGCTCGTCTCTCGTTGGTTCCGCGTCTTCCCGTTCATCCTCAGGACAAATTGCAACCTGTACAATCAGGAGGTTAAAGGTGCTGATTCTCCAAGTAGGGAGATGGTTAGTCAAGCGGCTGGAATTGCGAACCCGAGCACCAGGAGAGGAGAAATGAGGTGCGTTTTAGAAACCTTTCCCGATCTCATGGCATACCATCTTCTGGGTTTCCCATGCATGTTTTGATGTAGGAAGATTCCCTTGTACCTGGAGATTTGAGACCCATGGGGTGTGTTCCCCGCAGTGTTACTTTAAAGTATCTGCATTTGCTCACCCAACCTCACCAACCCTCTCAGCCCCAAGAATGTCCAGCCTTATGTCTCATCCAGCTGTGGGTCTTGATATGGTCAATCCAGGTTGCATCATAGACCCTGAACGGATTTTGTAAGAATTTCTCTCTCTTTCACTGTCTTTGTTTTGTGGGTTTTTTAAAGTAATTTATGTTTAGAATCGGGCTTGGCTGCTTTTCCCTGCTGTGTTGATGCCGCTTTACACCCTCTTGATTCACTTGCAGAGAGATATCGATACATAGGTTTTCAGATTCTTACTAGTCAGATATATTCTTGTGTGTTGACTAGGGTGTGTTGAGTCCAGTTCACTGAGCAGGGAGTAGGCCTTGTCTATTACATATTTGGCTTATGGAGCAGTGTCTGAGCTAATTCCAAACCCTTGTTTTATGCATCACCCCACCTCACCTTTCCCGTTAAGCAGCCATAGTGTGTCTTCTAAAGGTGTGACTCTGTTCTGTTTTGTAATTCAGTTCAAGTGTAGCGATTTTGACATTCCCTCTATAAGCGATATCTTAGGATAAGTGTCTTTTTCTGTGTGACTTATTTCACTTAGAATCATCGTATCTAAATCCACTCATCATGCTGCTAACTTGCCTTATGACATTGATTTCATGGCTGAGTGATATTCCACTGTGCCAAGTACCACCATTTCTTTATCCATTTTTCTCTTTCCTGGGATATTGAAGGTGTACCGAAGTGGAGGTTCTTGGAAACAGAGCAGCCGTAAACTTTAGGGTGCCTGTGTCTTGTTGATTTTTAGTTTTCCCAATTTATACGCCCATGAGTGGAAGTGCCCTATGCTCTCAACGCTGTGTTTATTACTTGTTTCAGGACACACCGTACTCTTCTCCAGAGTGCCTGTTGGCAATTTACATCCCGCCCATCAGCGTAGCAAGGCTTCCATGTCTCCATGGCCTCTCCTGCTTTTCTGGTTTTTACACTTTGTTCAGCATGGCCCTTTTGACCGAGGGCAAGCGAGACTTCTTTGTAGCGCTGATTTGCCCTTCCGGCTTGCTTGGTTGGCCAAAAAGGGCGTATGCGTTTTTTCCTGAATATATTCAGGAAAAAACGCATACGCCCTTTTTGGCCAAGGGCATCATTGTCAACGTTTTGCCGCTTTTCATGTGCTTTAAAGGCGAGTCGCATCTACCTCCTGAAATCTGTTTCCTGCAAATCTGCCTTGCTTTCAAATCCTCTTCGTTGCCTTCCCTCAATATATTTGTGGACGAGAGTTCTCATTTATAACTCTGCACGTTTGTGAATTGCAGTGCCCCTGAGCTCCATTTGTCTCCTCGCTTTTTTGGGAGCTGGCCGCAAAAGCGCAGGATTGCTTCAGGCCCTATTTTGGTTCTGGGGGGCAGGCTGAGCCTGTGGTTCATTCTTCTTCCTGATGGGAAAATGGAGTGACCTATGCCTGTCCCAACACCTAGGGCTCGTCTCTCGTTGGTTCTGCGTCTTCCCGTTCATCCTCAGGACAAATTGCAACCTGTACAATCAGGAGGTTAAAGGTGCTGATTCTCCAAGTAGGGAGATGGTTAGTCAAGCGGCTGGAATGGCGAACCCAGGCACAAGGAGAGGAGAAATGAGGTGCGTTTTAGAAACCTTTCCCGATCTCATGGCACACCATCTTCTGGGTTTCCCATGCATGTTTTGATGTAGGAAGATTCCCTTGTACCTGGAGATTTGAGACCCATGGGGTGTGTTCCCCGCAGTGTTACTTTAAAGTATCTGCATTTGCTCACCCAACCTCACCAACCCTCTCAGCCCCAAGAGTGTCCAGCCTTATGTCTCATCCAGCTGTGGGTCTAGATATGGTCAATCCAGGTTGCATCAGAGACCCTGAACGGATTTTGTAAGAATTTCTCTCTCTTTCACTGTCTTTGTTTTGTGGGTTTTTTAAAGTAATTTATGTTTAGAATCGGGCTTGGCTGCTTTTCCCTGCTGTGTTTATGCCGCTTTACACCCTCTTGATTCACTTGCAGAGAGATATCGATACATAGGTTTTCAGATTCTTACTAGTCAGATATATTCTTGTGTGTTGACTAGGGTGTGTTGAGTCCAGTTCACTGAGCAGGGAGTAGGCCTTGTCTATTACATATTTGGCTTATGGAGCGGTGTCTGAGCTAATTTCAAACCCTTGTTTTATGCATCACCCCACCTCACCTTTCCCGTTAAGCAGCCATAGTGTGTCTTCTAAAGGTGTGACTCTGTTCTGTTTTGTAATTCAGTTCAAGTGTAGCGATTTTGACATTCCCTCTATAAGCGATATCTTAGGATAAGTGTCTTTTTCTGTGTGACTTATTTCACTTAGAATCATCGTATCTAAATCCACTCATCATGCTGCTAACTAGCCTTATGACATTGATTTCATGGCTGAGTGATATTCCACTGTGCCAAGTACCACCATTTCTTTATCCATTTTTCTCTTTCCTGGGATATTGAAGGTGTACCGAAGTGGAGGTTCTTGGAAACAGAGCAGCCGTAAACTTTAGGGTGCCTGTGTCTTGTTGATTTTTAGTTTTCCCAATTTATACGCCCATGAGTGGAAGTGCCCTATGCTCTCAACGCTGTGTTTATTACTTGTTTCAGGACACACCGTACTCTTCTCCAGAGTGCCTGTTTGCAATTTACATCCCGCCCATCAGCGTAGCAAGGCTTCCATGTCTCCATGGCCTGTCCTGCTTTTCTGGTTTTTACACTTTGTTCAGCATGGCCCTTTTGACCGAGGGCAAGCGAGACTTCTTTGTAGCGCTGATTTGCCCTTCCGGCTTGCTTGGTTGGCCAAAAAGGGCGTATGCGTTTTTTCCTGAATATATTCAGGAAAAAACGCATACGCCCTTTTTGGCCAAGGGCATCATTGTCAACGTTTTGCCGCTTTTCATGTGCTTTAAAGGCGAGTCGAATCTACCTCCTGAAATCTGTTTCCTGCAAATCTGCCTTGCTTTCAAATCCTCTTCGTTGCCTTCCCTCAATATATTTGTGGACGAGAGTTCTCATTTATAACTCTGCACGTTTGTGAATTGCAGTGCCCCTGAGCTCCATTTGTCTCCTCGCTTTTTTGGGAGCTGGCCGCAAAAGCGCAGGATTGCTTCAGGCCCTATTTTGGTTCTGGGGGGCAGGCTGAGCCTGTGGTTCATTCTTCTTCCTGATGGGAAAATGGAGTGACCTGTGCCTGTCCCAACACCTAGGGCTAGTCTTTCGTTGGTTCCCCGTCTTCCCGTTCATCCTCAGGACAAATTGCAACCTGGACGAAACAGTAGGTTAAAGGTGCTGATTCTCCAAGTAGGGAGATGGTTAGTCAAGCGGCTGGAATGGCGAACCCGAGCACAAGGAGAGGAGAAATGAGGTGCGTTTTAGAAACCTTTCCCGATCTCACGGCATACCATCTTCTGGGTTTCCCATGCATGTTTTGATGTAGGAAGATTCCCTTGTACCTGGAGATTTGAGACCCATGGGGTGGGTACCCCGCGGTATTACTTTAAAGTATCTGCATTTGCTCACCCAACCTCACCAATCCTCTCAGCCCCAAGAGTGTCCAGCCTTATGTCTCATCCAGCTGTGGGTCTAGATATGGTCAATCCAGGTTGCATCAGAGACCCTGAACGGATTTTGTAAGAATTTCTCTCTCTTTCACTGTCTTTGCTTTGTGGGTTTTTTAAAGTAATGTATGTTTAGAATGGGGTTTGGCTGCTTTTCCCTGCTGTGTTTATGCCGCTTTACACCCTCTTGATTCACTTGCAGAGAGATATCGATACATAGGTTTTCAGATTCATACTAGTCATATATATTCTTGTGCGGTGACTAGGGGGTGTTGAGTCCAGTTCACTGAGCAGGGAGTAGGCCTTGTCTATTACATATTTGGCTTATGGAGCGGTGTCTGAGCTAATTTCAAACCCTTGTTTTATGCATCACCCCACCTCACCTTTCCCGTTAAGCAGCCATAGTGTGTCTTCTAAAGGTGTGACTCTGTTCTGTTTTGTAATTCAGTTCAAGTGTAGCGATTTTGACATTCCCTCTATAAGCGATATCTTAGGATAAGTGTCTTTTTCTGTGTGACTTATTTCACTTAGAATCATCGTACCTAAATCCACTCATCATGCTGCTAACTAGCCTTATGACATTGATTTCATGGCTGAGTGATATTCCATTGTGCCAAGTACCACCATTTCTTTATCCATTTCTCTCTTTCCTGGGATATTGAAGGTGTACCGAAGTGGAGGTTCTTGGAAACAGAGCAGCCGTAAACTTTAGGGTGCCTGTGTCTTGTTGATTTTTAGTTTTCCCAATTTATACGCCCTTGAGTGCAAGTGCCCTATGCTCTCTACACTGTGTTTATTACTTGTTTCAGGACACACCGTACTCTTCTCCAGAGTGCCTGTTGGCAATTTACATCCCGCCCATCAGCGTAGCAAGGCTCCCATGTCTCCATGGCCTGTCCTGCTTTTCTGGTTTTTACTGTTTGTTCAGCATGGCCCTTTTGACCGAGGGCAAGCGAGACTTCTTTGTAGCGCTGATTTGCCCTTCCGGCTTGCTTGGTTGGCCAAAAAGGGCGTATGCGTTTTTTCCTGAATATATTCAGGAAAAAACGCATACGCCCTTTTTGGCCAAGGGCATCATTGTCAACGTTTTGCCGCTTTTCATGTGCTTTAAAGGCGAGTCGAATCTACCTCCTGAAATCTGTTTCCTGCAAATCTGCCTTGCTTTCAAATCCTCTTCGTTGCCTTCCCTCAATATATTTGTGGACGAGAGTTCTCATTTATAACTCTGCACGTTTGTGAATTGCAGTGCCCCTGAGCTCCATTTGTCTCCTCGCTTTTTTGGGAGCTGGCCGCAAAAGCGCAGGATTGCTTCAGGCCCTATTTTGGTTCTGGGGGGCAGGCTGAGCCTGTGGTTCATTCTTCTTCCTGATGGGAAAATGGAGTGACCTGTGCCTGTCCCAACACCTAGGGCTAGTCTTTCGTTGGTTCCCCGTCTTCCCGTTCATCCTCAGGACAAATTGCAACCTGGACGAAACAGTAGGTTAAAGGTGCTGATTCTCCAAGTAGGGAGATGGTTAGTCAAGCGGCTGGAATGGCGAACCCGAGCACAAGGAGAGGAGAAATGAGGTGCGTTTTAGAAACCTTTCCCGATCTCACGGCATACCATCTTCTGGGTTTCCCATGCATGTTTTGATGTAGGAAGATTCCCTTGTACCTGGAGATTTGAGACCCATGGGGTGGGTACCCCGCGGTATTACTTTAAAGTATCTGCATTTGCTCACCCAACCTCACCAATCCTCTCAGCCCCAAGAGTGTCCAGCCTTATGTCTCATCCAGCTGTGGGTCTAGATATGGTCAATCCAGGTTGCATCATAGACCCTGAACGGATTTTGTAAGAATTTCTCTCTCTTTCACTGTCTTTGCTTTGTGGGTTTTTTAAAGTAATGTATGTTTAGAATGGGGTTTGGCTGCTTTTCCCTGCTGTGTTTATGCCGCTTTACACCCTCTTGATTCACTTGCAGAGAGATATCGATACATAGGTTTTCAGATTCATACTAGTCAGATATATTCTTGTGCGGTGACTACGGGGTGTTGAGTCCAGTTCACTGAGCAGGGAGTAGGCCTTGTCTATTACATATTTGGCTTATGGAGCGGTGTCTGAGCTAATTTCAAACCCTTGTTTTATGCATCACCCCACCTCACGTTTCCCGTTAAGCAGCCATAGTGTGTCTTCTAAAGGTGTGACTCTGTTCTGTTTTGTAATTCAGTTCAAGTGTAGCGATTTTGACATTCCCTCTATAAGCGATATCTTAGGATAAGTGTCTTTTTCTGTGTGACTTATTTCACTTAGAATCATCGTACCTAAATCCACTCATCATGCTGCTAACTAGCCTTATGACATTGATTTCATGGCTGAGTGATATTCCATTGTGCCAAGTACCACCATTTCTTTATCCATTTCTCTCTTTCCTGGGATATTGAAGGTCTACCGAAGTGGAGGTTCTTGGAAACAGAGCAGCCGTAAACTTTAGGGTGCCTGTGTCTTGTTGATTTTTAGTTTTCCCAATTTATACGCCCTTGAGTGGAAGTGCCCTATGCTCTCTACGCTGTGTTTATTACTTGTTTCAGGACACACCGTACTCTTCTCCAGAGTGCCTGTTGGCAATTTACATCCCGCCCATCAGCGTAGCAAGGCTCCCATGTCTCCATGGCCTGTCCTGCTTTTCTGGTTTTTACTGTTTGTTCAGCATGGCCCTTTTGACCGAGGGCAAGCGAGACTTCTTTGTAGCGCTGATTTGCCCTTCCGGCTTGCTTGGTTGGCCAAAAAGGGCGTATGCGTTTTTTCCTGAATATATTCAGGAAAAAACGCATACGCCCTTTTTGGCCAAGGGCATCATTGTCAACGTTTTGCCGCTTTTCATGTGCTTTAAAGGCGAGTCGAATCTACCTCCTGAAATCTGTTTCCTGCAAATCTGCCTTGCTTTCAAATCCTCTTCGTTGCCTTCCCTCAATATATTTGTGGACGAGAGTTCTCATTTATAACTCTGCACGTTTGTGAATTGCAGTGCCCCTGAGCTCCATTTGTCTCCTCGCTTTTTTGGGAGCTGGCCGCAAAAGCGCAGGATTGCTTCAGGCCCTATTTTGGTTCTGGGGGGCAGGCTGAGCCTGTGGTTCATTCTTCTTCCTGATGGGAAAATGGAGTGACCTGTGCCTGTCCCAACACCTAGGGCTAGTCTTTCGTTGGTTCCCCGTCTTCCCGTTCATCCTCAGGACAAATTGCAACCTGGACGAAACAGTAGGTTAAAGGTGCTGATTCTCCAAGTAGGGAGATGGTTAGTCAAGCGGCTGGAATGGCGAACCCGAGCACAAGGAGAGGAGAAATGAGGTGCGTTTTAGAAACCTTTCCCGATCTCACGGCATACCATCTTCTGGGTTTCCCATGCATGTTTTGATGTAGGAAGATTCCCTTGTACCTGGAGATTTGAGACCCATGGGGTGGGTACCCCGCGGTATTACTTTAAAGTATCTGCATTTGCTCACCCAACCTCACCAATCCTCTCAGCCCCAAGAGTGTCCAGCCTTATGTCTCATCCAGCTGTGGGTCTAGATATGGTCAATCCAGGTTGCATCAGAGACGTGAACGGATTTTGTAAGAATTTCTCTCTCTTTCACTGTCTTTGCTTTGTGGGTTTTTTAAAGTAATGTATGTTTAGAATGGGGTTTGGCTGCTTTTCCCTGCTGTGTTTATGCCGCTTTACACCCTCTTGATTCACTTGCAGAGAGATATCGATACATAGGTTTTCAGATTCATACTAGTCAGATATATTCTTGTGCGGTGACTAGGGGGTGTTGAGTCCAGTTCACTGAGCAGGGAGTAGGCCTTGTCTATTACATATTTGGCTTATGGAGCGGTGTCTGAGCTAATTTCAAACCCTTGTTTTATGCATCACCCCACCTCACCTTTCCCGTTAAGCAGCCATAGTGTGTCTTCTAAAGGTGTGACTCTGTTCTGTTTTGTAATTCAGTTCAAGTGTAGCGATTTTGACATTCCCTCTATAAGCGATATCTTAGGATAAGTGTCTTTTTCTGTGTGACTTATTTCACTTAGAATCATCGTACCTAAATCCACTCATCATGCTGCTAACTAGCCTTATGACATTGATTTCATGGCTGAGTGATATTCCATTGTGCCAAGTACCACCATTTCTTTATCCATTTTTCTCTTTCCTGGGATATTGAAGGTGTACCGAAGTGGAGGTTCTTGGAAACAGAGCAGCCGTAAACTTTAGGGTGCCTGTGTCTTGTTGATTTTTAGTTTTCCCAATTTATACACCCTTGAGTGGAAGTGCCCTATGCTTTCTACGCTGTGTTTATTACTTGTTTCAGGACACACCGTACTCTTCTCCAGAGTGCCTGTTGGCAATTTACATCCCGCCCATCAGCGTAGCAAGGCTCCCATGTCTCCATGGCCTGTCCTGCTTTTCTGGTTTTTACACTTTGTTCAGCATGGCCCTTTTGACCGAGGGCAAGCGAGACTTCTTTGTAGCGCTGATTTGCCCTTCCGGCTTGCTTGGTTGGCCAAAAAGGGCGTATGCGTTTTTTCCTGAATATATTCAGGAAAAAACGCATACGCCCTTTTTGGCCAAGGGCATCATTGTCAACGTTTTGCCGCTTTTCATGTGCTTTAAAGGCGAGTCGAATCTACCTCCTGAAATCTGTTTCCTGCAAATCTGCCTTGCTTTCAAATCCTCTTCGTTGCCTTCCCTCAATATATTTGTGGACGAGAGTTCTCATTTATAACTCTGCACGTTTGTGAATTGCAGTGCCCCTGAGCTCCATTTGTCTCCTCGCTTTTTTGGGAGCTGGCCGCAAAAGCGCAGGATTGCTTCAGGCCCTATTTTGGTTCTGGGGGGCAGGCTGAGCCTGTGGTTCATTCTTCTTCCTGATGGGAAAATGGAGTGACCTGTGCCTGTCCCAACACCTAGGGCTAGTCTTTCGTTGGTTCCCCGTCTTCCCGTTCATCCTCAGGACAAATTGCAACCTGGACGAAACAGTAGGTTAAAGGTGCTGATTCTCCAAGTAGGGAGATGGTTAGTCAAGCGGCTGGAATGGCGAACCCGAGCACAAGGAGAGGAGAAATGAGGTGCGTTTTAGAAACCTTTCCCGATCTCACGGCATACCATCTTCTGGGTTTCCCATGCATGTTTTGATGTAGGAAGATTCCCTTGTACCTGGAGATTTGAGACCCATGGGGTGGGTACCCCGCGGTATTACTTTAAAGTATCTGCATTTGCTCACCCAACCTCACCAATCCTCTCAGCCCCAAGAGTGTCCAGCCTTATGTCTCATCCAGCTGTGGGTCTAGATATGGTCAATCCAGGTTGCATCAGAGACCCTGAACGGATTTTGTAAGAATTTCTCTCTCTTTCACTGTCTTTGCTTTGTGGGTTTTTTAAAGTAATGTATGTTTAGAATGGGGTTTGGCTGCTTTTCCCTGCTGTGTTTATGCCGCTTTACACCCTCTTGATTCACTTGCAGAGAGATATCGATACATAGGTTTTCAGATTCATACTACTCAGATATATTCTTGTGCGGTGACTAGGGGGTGTTGAGTCCAGTTCACTGAGCAGGGAGTAGGCCTTGTCTATTACATATTTGGCTTATGGAGCGGTGTCTGAGCTAATTTGAAACCCTTGTTTTATGCATCACCCCACCTCACCTTTCCCGTTAAGCAGCCATAGTGTGTCTTCTAAAGGTGTGCCTCTGTTCTGTTTTGTAATTCAGTTCAAGTGTAGCGATTTTGACATTCCCTCTATAAGCGATATCTTAGGATAAGTGTCTTTTTCTGTGTGACTTATTTCACTTAGAATCATCGTACCTAAATCCACTCATCATGCTGCTAACTAGCCTTATGACATTGATTTCATGGCTGAGTGATATTCCACTGTGCCAAGTACCACCATTTCTTTATCCATTTTTCTCTTTCCTGGGATATTGAAGGTGTACCGAAGTGGAGGTTCGTGGAAACAGAGCAGCCGTAAACTTTAGGGTGCCTGTGTCTTGTTGATTTTTAGTTTTCCCAATTTATGCGCCCATGAGTGGAAGTGCCCTATGCTCTCAACGCTGTGTTTATTACTTGTTTCAGGACACACCGTACTCTTCTCCAAAGTGCCTGTTGGCAATTTACATCCCGCCCATCAGCGTAGCAAGGCTTCCATGTCTCCATGGCCTGTCCTGCTTTTCTGGTTTTTACACTTTGTTCAGCATGGCCCTTTTGACCGAGGGCAAGCGAGACTTCTTTGCAGCGCTGATTTGCCCTTCCGGCTTGCTTGGTTGGCCAAAAAGGGCGTATGCGATTTTTCCTGAATATATTCAGGAAAAAACGCATACGCCCTTTTTGGCCAAGGGCATCATTGTCAACGTTTTGCCGCTTTTCATGTGCTTTAAAGGCGAGTCGAATCTACCTCCTGAAATCTGTTTCCTGCAAATCTGCCTTGCTTTCAAATCCTCTTCGTTGCCTTCCCTCAATATATTTGTGGACGAGAGTTCTCATTTATAACTCTGCACGTTTGTGAATTGCAGTGCCCCTGAGCTCCATTTGTCTCCTCGCTTTTTTGGGAGCTGGCCGCAAAAGCGCAGGATTGCTTCAGGCCCTATTTTGGTTCTGGGGGGCAGGCTGAGCCTGTGGTTCATTCTTCTTCCTGATGGGAAAATGGAGTGACCTGTGCCTGTCCCAACACCTAGGGCTAGTCTTTCGTTGGTTCCCCGTCTTCCCGTTCATCCTCAGGACAAATTGCAACCTGGATGAAACAGTAGGTTAAAGGTGCTGATTCTCCAAGTAGGGAGATGGTTAGTCAAGCGGCTGGAATGGCGAACCCGAGCACAAGGAGAGGAGAAATGAGGTGCGTTTTAGAAACCTTTCCCGATCTCACGGCATACCATCTTCTGGGTTTCCCATGCATGTTTTGATGTAGGAAGATTCCCTTGTACCTGGAGATTTGAGACCCATGGGGTGGGTACCCCGCGGTATTACTTTAAAGTATCTGCATTTGCTCACCCAACCTCACCAATCCTCTCAGCCCCAAGAGTGTCCAGCCTTATGTCTCATCCAGCTGTGGGTCTAGATATGGTCAATCCAGGTTGCATCAGAGACCCTGAACGGATTTTGTAAGAATTTCTCTCTCTTTCACTGTCTTTGCTTTGTGGGTTTTTTAAAGTAATGTATGTTTAGAATGGGGTTTGGCTGCTTTTCCCTGCTGTGTTTATGCCGCTTTACACCCTCTTGATTCACTTGCAGAGAGATATCGATACATAGGTTTTCAGATTCATACTAGTCAGATATATTCTTGTGCGGTGACTAGGGGGTGTTGAGTCCAGTTCACTGAGCAGGGAGTAGGCCTTGTCTATTACATATTTGGCTTATGGAGCGGTGTCTGAGCTAATTTCAAACCCTTGTTTTATGCATCACCCCACCTCACCTTTCCCGTTAAGCAGCCATAGTGTGTCTTCTAAAGGTGTGACTCTGTTCTGTTTTGTAATTCAGTTCAAGTGTAGCGATTTTGACATTCCCTCTATAAGCGATATCTTAGGATAAGTGTCTTTTTCTGTGTGACTTATTTCCCTTAGAATCATCGTACCTAAATCCACTCATCATGCTGCTAACTAGCCTTATGACATTGATTTCATGGCTGAGTGATATTCCATTGTGCCAAGTACCACCATTTCCTATCCATTTTTCTCTTTCCTGGGATATTGAAGGTGTACCGAAGTGGAGGTTCTTGGAAACAGAGCAGCCGTAAACTTTAGGGTGCCTGTGTCTTGTTGATTTTTAGTTTTCCCAATTTATACGCCCTTGAGTGCAAGTGCCCTATGCTCTCTACGCTGTGTTTATTACTTGTTTCAGGACACACCGTACTCTTCTCCAGAGTGCCTGTTGGCAATTTACATCCCGCCCATCAGCGTAGCAAGGCTCCCATGTCTCCATGGCCTGTCCTGCTTTTCTGGTTTTTACTGTTTGTTCAGCATGGCCCTTTTGACCGAGGGCAAGCGAGACTTCTTTGTAGCGCTGATTTGCCCTTCCGGCTTGCTTGGTTGGCCAAAAAGGGCGTATGCGTTTTTTCCTGAATATATTCAGGAAAAAACGCATACGCCCTTTTTGGCCAAGGGCATCATTGTCAACGTTTTGCCGCTTTTCATGTGCTATAAGGCGAGTCGAATCTACCTCCTGAAATCTGTTTCCTGCAAATCTGCCTTGCTTTCAAATCCTCTTCGTTGCCTTCCCTCAATATATTTGTGGACGAGAGTTCTCATTTATAACTCTGCACGTTTGTGAATTGCAGTGCCCCTGAGCTCCATTTGTCTCCTCGCTTTTTTGGGAGCTGGCCGCAAAAGCGCAGGATTGCTTCAGGCCCTATTTTGGTTCTGGGGGGCAGGCTGAGCCTGTGGTTCATTCTTCTTCCTGATGGGAAAATGGAGTGACCTGTGCCTGTCCCAACACCTAGGGCTAGTCTTTCGTTGGTTCCCCGTCTTCCCGTTCATCCTCAGGACAAATTGCAACCTGGACGAAACAGTAGGTTAAAGGTGCTGATTCTCCAAGTAGGGAGATGGTTAGTCAAGCGGCTGGAATGGCGAACCCGAGCACAAGGAGAGGAGAAATGAGGTGCGTTTTAGAAACCTTTCCCGATCTCACGGCATACCATCTTCTGGGTTTCCCATGCATGTTTTGATGTAGGAAGATTCCCTTGTACCTGGAGATTTGAGACCCATGGGGTGGGTACCCCGCGGTATTACTTTAAAGTATCTGCATTTGCTCACCCAACCTCACCAATCCTCTCAGCCCCAAGAGTGTCCAGCCTTATGTCTCATCCAGCTGTGGGTCTAGATATGGTCAATCCAGGTTGCATCAGTGACCCTGAACGGATTTTGTAAGAATTTCTCTCTCTTTCACTGTCTTTGTTTTGTGGGTTTTTTAAAGGAATTTATGTTTAGAATCGGGCTTGGCTGCTTTTCCCTGCTGTGTTGATGCCGCTTTACACCCTCTTGATTCACTTGCAGAGAGATATCAATACATAGGTTTTCAGATTCATACTAGTCAGATATATTCTTGTGTGGTGACTAGGTTGTGTTGAGTCCAGTTCACTGAGCAGGGAGTAGGCCTTGTCTATTACATATTTGGCTTATGGAGCGGTGTCTGAGCTAATTTCAAACCCTTGTTTTATGAATCACCCCACCTCACCTTTCCCGTTAAGCAGCCATAGTGTGTCTTCTAAAGGTGTGACTCTGTTCTGTTTTGTAATTCAGTTCAAGTGTAGCGATTTTGACATTCCCTCTATAAGCGATATCTTAGGATAAGTGTCTTTTTCTGTGTGACTTATTTCACTTAGAATCATCGTATCTAAATCCACTCATCATGCTGCTAACTAGCCTTATGACATTGATTTCATGGCTGAGTGATATTGCATTGTGCCAAGTACCACCATTTCTTTATCCATTTTTCTCTTTCCTGGGATATTGAAGGTGTACCGAAGCGGAGGTTCTTGGAAACAGAGCAGCCGTAAAGTTTGGGGTGCCTGTGTCTTGTTGACTTTTAGTTTTCCCAATTTATACGCCCATGAGTGGAAGTGCCCTATGCTCTCTACGCTGTGTTTATTACTTGTTTCAGGACACACCGTACTCTTCTCCAGAGTGCCTGTTGGCAATTTACATCCCGCCCATCAGCGTAGCAAGGCTCCCATGTCTCCATGGCCTGTCCTGCTTTTCTGGTTTTTACACTTTGTTCAGCATGGCCCTTTTGACCGAGGGCAAGCGAGACTTCTTTGTAGCGCTGATTTGCCCTTCCGGCTTGCTTGGTTGGCCAAAAAGGGCGTATGCGTTTTTTCCTGAATATATTCAGGAAAAAACGCATACGCCCTTTTTGGCCAAGGGCATCATTGTCAACGTTTTGCCGCTTTTCATGTGCTTTAAAGGCGAGTCGAATCTACCTCCTGAAATCTGTTTCCTGCAAATCTGCCTTGCTTTCAAATCCTCTTCGTTGCCTTCCCTCAATATATTTGTGGACGAGAGTTCTCATTTATAACTCTGCACGTTTGTGAATTGCAGTGCCCCTGAGCTCCATTTGTCTCCTCGCTTTTTTGGGAGCTGGCCGCAAAAGCGCAGGATTGCTTCAGGCCCTATTTTGGTTCTGGGGGGCAGGCTGAGCCTGTGGTTCATTCTTCTTCCTGATGAGAAAATGGACTGACCTATGCCTGTCCCAACACCTAGGGCTCGTCTCTCGTTGGTTCCGCGTCTTCCCGTTCATCCTCAGGACAAATTGCAACCTGTACAATCAGGAGGTTAAAGGTGCTGATTCTCCAAGTAGGGAGATGGTTAGTCAAGCGGCTGGAATGGTGAACCCGAGCACAAGGAGAGGAGAAATGAGGTGCATTTTAGAAACCTTTCCCGATCTCATGGCATACCATCTTCTGGGTTTCCCATGCATGTTTTGATGTAGGAAGATGCCCTTGTACCTGGAGATTTGAGACCCATGGGGTGTGTTCCCCGCAGTGTTACTTTAAAGTATCTGCATTTGCTCACCCAACCTCACCAATCCTCTCAGCCCCAAGAGTGTCCAGCCTTATGTCTCATCCAGCTGTGGGTCTAGATATGGTCAATCCAGGTTGCATCAGAGACCCTGAACGGATTTTGTAAGAATTTCTCTCTCTTTCACTGTCTTTGTTTTGTGGGTTTTTTAAAGTAATTTATGTTTAGTATCGGGCTTGGCTGCTTTTCCCTGCTCTGTTGATGCCGCTTTACACCCTCTTGATTCACTTGCAGAGAGATATCGATACATAGGTTTTCAGATTCTTAATAGTCAGATATATTCTTGTGTGGTGACTAGGGTGTGTTGAGTCCAGTTCACTGAGCAGGGAGTAGGCCTTGTTTATTACATATTTGGCTTATGGAGTGGTCTCTGAGCTAATTTGAAACCCTTGTTTTATGCATCACCCCACCTCACCTTTCCCGTTAAGCAGCCATAGTGTGTCTTCTAAAGGTGTGACTCTGTTCTGTTTTGTAATTCAGTTCAAGTGTAGCGATTTTGACATTCCCTCTATAAGCGATATCTTAGGATAAGTGTCTTTTTCTGTGTGACTTATTTCACTTTGAATCATCGTACCTAAATCCACTCATCATGCTGCTAACTAGCCTTATGACATTGATTTCATGGCTGAGTGATATTCCACTGTGCCAAGTACCACCATTTCTTTATCCATTTTTCTCTTTCCTGGGATATTGAAGGTGTACCGAAGTGGAGGTTCTTGGAAACAGAGCAGCCGTAAACTTTAGGGTGCCTGTGTCTTGTTGATTTTTAGTTTTCCCAATTTATGCGCCCATGAGTGGAAGTGCCCTATGCTCTCAACGCTGTGTTTATTACTTGTTTCAGGACACACCGTACTCTTCTCCAGAGTGCCTGTTGGCAATTTACATCCCGCCCATCAGCGTAGCAAGGCTTCCATGTCTCCATGGCCTGTCCTGCTTTTCTGGTTTTTACACTTTGTTCAGCATGGCCCTTTTGACCGAGGGCAAGCGAGACTTCTTTGCAGCGCTGATTTGCCCTTCCGGCTTGCTTGGTTGGCCAAAAAGGGCGTATGCGTTTTTTCCTGAATATATTCAGGAAAAAACGCATACGCCCTTTTTGGCCAAGGGCATCATTGTCAACGTTTTGCCGCTTTTCATGTGCTTTAAAGGCGAGTCGAATCTACCTCCTGAAATCTGTTTCCTGCAAATCTGCCTTGCTTTCAAATCCTCTTCGTTGCCTTCCCTCAATATATTTGTGGACGAGAGTTCTCATTTATAACTCTGCACGTTTGTGAATTGCAGTGCCCCTGAGCTCCATTTGTCTCCTCGCTTTTTTGGGAGCTGGCCGCAAAAGCGCAGGATTGCTTCAGGCCCTATTTTGGTTCTGGGGGGCAGGCTGAGCCTGTGGTTCATTCTTCTTCCTGATGGGAAAATGGAGTGACCTGTGCCTGTCCCAACACCTAGGGCTAGTCTTTCGTTGGTTCCCCGTCTTCCCGTTCATCCTCAGGACAAATTGCAACCTGGACGAAACAGTAGGTTAAAGGTGCTGATTCTCCAAGTAGGGAGATGGTTAGTCAAGCGGCTGGAATGGCGAACCCGAGCACAAGGAGAGGAGAAATGAGGTGCGTTTTAGAAACCTTTCCCGATCTCACGGCATACCATCTTCTGGGTTTCCCATGCATGTTTTGATGTAGGAAGATTCCCTTGTACCTGGAGATTTGAGACCCATGGGGTGGGTACCCCGCGGTATTACTTTAAAGTATCTGCATTTGCTCACCCAACCTCACCAATCCTCTCAGCCCCAAGAGTGTCCAGCCTTATGTCTCATCCAGCTGTGGGTCTAGATATGGTCAATCCAGGTTGCATCAGAGACCCTGAACGGATTTTGTAAGAATTTCTCTCTCTTTCACTGTCTTTGCTTTGTGGGTTTTTTAAAGTAATGTATGTTTAGAATGGGGTTTGGCTGCTTTTCCCTGCTGTGTTTATGCCGCTTTACACCCTCTTGATTCACTTGCAGAGAGATATCGATACATAGGTTTTCAGATTCATACTAGTCAGATATATTCTTGTGCGGTGACTAGGGGGTGTTGAGTCCAGTTCACTGAGCAGGGAGTAGGCCTTGTCTATTACATATTTGGCTTATGGAGCGGTGTCTGAGCTAATTTCAAACCCTTGTTTTATGCATCACCCCACCTCACCTTTCCCGTTAAGCAGCCATAGTGTGTCTTCTAAAGGTGTGACTCTGTTCTGTTTTGTAATTCAGTTCAAGTGTAGCGATTTTGACATTCCCTCTATAAGCGATATCTTAGGATAAGTGTCTTTTTCTGTGTGACTTATTTCACTTAGAATCATCGTACCTAAATCCACTCATCATGCTGCTAACTAGCCTTATGACATTGATTTCATGGCTGAGTGATATTCCATTGTGCCAAGTACCACCATTTCTTTATCCATTTTTCTCTTTCCTGGGATATTGAAGGTGTACCGAAGTGGAGGTTCTTGGAAACAGAGCAGCCGTAAACTTTAGGGTGCCTGTGTCTTGTTGATTTTTAGTTTTCCCAATTTATACGCCCTTGAGTGGAAGTGCCCTATGCTCTCTACGCTGTGTTTATTACTTGTTTCAGGACACACCGTACTCTTCTCCAGAGTGCCTGTTGGCAATTTACATCCCGCCCATCAGCGTAGCAAGGCTCCCATGTCTCCATGGCCTGTCCTGCTTTTCTGGTTTTTACTGTTTGTTCAGCATGGCCCTTTTGACCGAGGGCAAGCGAGACTTCTTTGTAGCGCTGATTTGCCCTTCCGGCTTGCTTGGTTGGCCAAAAAGGGCGTATGCGTTTTTTCCTGAATATATTCAGGAAAAAACGCATACGCCCTTTTTGGCCAAGGGCATCATTGTCAACGTTTTGCCGCTTTTCATGTGCTTTAAAGGCGAGTCGAATCTACCTCCTGAAATCTGTTTCCTGCAAATCTGCCTTGCTTTCAAATCCTCTTCGTTGCCTTCCCTCAATATATTTGTGGACGAGAGTTCTCATTTATAACTCTGCACGTTTGTGAATTGCAGTGCCCCTGAGCTCCATTTGTCTCCTCGCTTTTTTGGGAGCTGGCCGCAAAAGCGCAGGATTGCTTCAGGCCCTATTTTGGTTCTGGGGGGCAGGCTGAGCTTGTGGTTCATTCTTCTTCCTGATGGGAAAATGGAGTGACCTGTGCCTGTCCCAACACCTAGGGCTAGTCTTTCGTTGGTTCCCCGTCTTCCCGTTCATCCTCAGGACAAATTGCAACCTGGACGAAACAGTAGGTTAAAGGTGCTGATTCTCCAAGTAGGGAGATGG
>NW_026871817.1:0-40186 GCF_028564815.1 Eubalaena glacialis | reverse complement strand
AAGTCACAGGCCCCAGGCCCTTCAGAGAGCACCGGACACAGCTTTCACCTGTACCTGCCAAGCGACAAAGGGCGCTCCGGATCCCTAGAGCCTAACAGACCCAACCCTTAGCAAACCTGCTAGTCATTGTGAGGTCAGCCTCCCACTCCACCCCCCCAACCCCACCCCCAGCCCGTGCCCCGCGCGCTCACGCTCACGCAGTTGGAGGGCTGGCTTCAACTCCGGTGAGTGAGCTGGGTAGGGACGGGGAAGGAGAGAGAGAACAGAGGGAGATGGCGGGAAGTACGGAGGGTGCGCCAGCCTTCCTCTCCTCACGTTACTGACGTCCCGGATCTCAGAGTCTGTGTCTGTCGACATCTTCGAACCACTGCCCCCACACTGATGGCTGGAACTGGTGGCGAGACGCCAAGTGGACCCAAATCCGGATCTAGGTGGGAGGTGATGGAGTCCACTGTATGGAGAAAGGGGGCGTGGTTTGGAATCTGGTGCCTGGTGAGGCGGCGAGCGGCATGAAGGTCCCCATGTCCCCGCTCAAAATGACGGTCACGTCGCCGAGAAACCCACTGACCCGGAGAGAGAGCGGTACCTCCCCTAGACATGGGCAGAGGCCGCCCGTGCCCTGGCGTCACACTGGGCGGGTTCTCTGCCGCTTCCATTGCTTTGCAGGAAACTGTGGAAAACCGCTTCTTTCCGCCATTCTTCCACGCTAGGCTCGCAACCTCTCCCCGCCTCCTTCTCCCCTCCCCTCCCCGCCCTTCACCGCCCCTACCCTCCCCTCCCCTCCGCTTGCCGCCCCTCGGCAGGGCTTTCCTCCACTCTGCGGGGCCCCAACAGTCCGTCCGTATATTCCTCCAACCTTCCATCGAGCCGTGGATCCGCCCACCCTTCCTTCCGTCTGTCGGTCTGCCGGACCACTGGAAGACCTAGGCCCCAGGCCCTTCCTAGAGCACCGGACACGGCCCGCGCCTGCGCCCGCCCGCCAGCCCGCCAGCCAGCCAGCCAGCCAACGTGTCGCCCACCCCTCAGAGACAAGTCGCTTAGCAACCGTGCCCGAGGCGCAGCCAGGCCTCGCGGCCTGGTCGCCTGCGCATGCGCGCCTGGAGGACCGGCTTCAGCTCCACCAGCCAGAAGGACGACAGGAGGGCCGAGCGGCCACGGTGAGAGGCGGCCTTCCCGAGTTGGTCGTATGGACGCCTCCCCTTAGGTCCCAGCCCAACCGAAGCTCCCGGCCTCAGCGGGGAAGTTTCTTTCCCTGTTGGATTCCCACTGCCATCAAGGAAACGCAGGCTGAGATACTAACAGCACACGCCCGAGTCGAGGGCTTGGCTCACCAATCAACTTCTCCTCTGGGGGCTCACAAGGCAGGAAGTTTAAAGGTAGGGTTCGTTCGTGAGGCAGAGGCATGGGTATTGGTTTTCTGGGAAGAGGCGGGGTTCTTCTCCCTGGAACCG
The DNA here is from genome assembly GCF_028564815.1 of Eubalaena glacialis. Classification (NCBI taxonomy): domain Eukaryota; kingdom Metazoa; phylum Chordata; class Mammalia; order Artiodactyla; family Balaenidae; genus Eubalaena; species Eubalaena glacialis. The sequence continues at coordinate 38,735 of NW_026871817.1, read as the reverse complement.
TGGTCCCATCTTCTTCTTTTCCTTCCTTCCCTGTGGTCAGGTGTTTCCCATCAGGCTAACTGGAGTCCAGTGAGCGTATAATGAGGCTCGGGTTCAGGAGAGGTCAAGAGGGTGATTTCATCAATTCCAGTCACATGTTGATATTTCTCTTGGGTTCTCTCCTTCTGAGGTTTGGTTCTGCAACTGAAGGCTGGGGCAGGTGGTTTCCCTTGGAGGGACGGGCCGGGGTATTGTTCTGGGGCAACCACCTGGGGGACAGTAGGGAGGGTGCGCCAGCACCCTCTTTCCTTAGGTTACCCACAGCCCAGATATCTGGGCCTATGTCGCGTTCTCGGCAGCAGCAGCTGGACCTGGTGGTGAGGCGCAGATAGATACAGCGGGGACGTCTGTGGACCCAGATCTGGTTCGGGGTGAGTGGAAATTGCAGCCAGTGAGAGAGGGGTGCAGAGTGAAATGCGGCGAGGTGGGGCGCGATGAAGATCCCCGAGTCCCGCTCCAAGGGATGGTCTGTTGCCAAAAATCCACTGGCCCCTGAGGGTGGTCCCTCCCTTAGACTTGGGCAGAGGAGGCCCATGCCCTGGGCCTGCACTAGGCGGGGCCCCTGCCTCTTCCAGGGCTCTCCAGGAATGTGTCGGAAGCCCCTTCTCCCTGCCGTTTCCGCTCCCCAGCACCCCTAACCCATCTCTTCCACACACACACCCCACCACCACGACCACCACCACCACCACCCCCCCCCAAACCACCACCCTCCCTCAAGTACCTGGGCTAGGCTGAGGAGGGTGCTCCCTCCCCAAGGACCCTAGCTCTCTTTCAGGCACACCGGTTGCCTGACACCTTCCTCCTGCAACAGGGGCGATCAGGAATGCATCTCAGAGGCGTCCCAGGACCCAGTGCCCTTTCCTCAGTAGGGGCTCCGCTGACAGATTTCTGTCCCCTGTGTGCCTCTCTTGAAGAAACCAGGCAAAGCCTACGGTGAAACAGAGGTACAGAGAAGAAGACCCGATTGAGGCAGAGGCATTCCACTGGGGCTTCTTAGGACCGCAGCCTAGCCTGGGAGACGCAGATTCAGGAGGCACTTGAATGATGTTCTGCTGCACTACAAAACGGAGGAAGGTTCTGAAGGCAAAACCTCCCAGGCCATAGTTAGTTCCATGAGTTGTGCGTCAAGAATTCGGATTGGAACTGCTCCAAAGTAAGGGTGCTTGTGAAGCAAGGCTTGGTTGGGGTCCAAAATGACTACAGAGGTGCAAGAGGGGAACTTTTGAGACCACACTTGTGGCAGCTAGCAGATGTTAGAGAAGCTAGAAGAGACAGGCTTCTAACAGTGTAGTAAGAGCCAGGTGTGTTGGCAGGTATGCCTGTCCGAGTTTGATTCTGGGCAAGGCGCCCTGTGTGTGTGTGTGTGTGTGTGTGTGTGTGTGTGTGTGTGTGTGTGTGTGTGTCTGTCTGTCTGTCTCTGTGTCTGTGTGTCGGTGTGTGTCTTAGGGCAAAGGGCCAGGAGAACTTGGGGGTGGGGTACCTGGGGTCTGGACCTTGACGGCAGCTGTGTTTGAGTCCCAACCCAGGCACATACCCCGGTGGGCATGGGTGGGGTGAGGGAGGGAGGCGGGCACTCACTGCAAATCTCCGTGTCAGTCCATTGCCACCCCCATCGTGGTGATCATCACGACAGGGCTCTAGCTCTTCTCAAAAGAACCACAGTGGAACGACAGCCATTTTTTCCAGGCCCCAGTGATTTTCATTCTCCGTTTTTTCAAAGGCTTTCTCGTTCCGCGCCCTCCAGCGCTCAAGGTTCTGGTGGTGGCAGCAACCCAGTTCCAGGCGAGTCTGCCAAAACTCATCAGAAAACAAAGGGGAGTGTGGTGCATTTCCTGGGATGCAGATCATGCTGAAAGAAATAGGAACAGACGTTCCATCCTAGGTGAAAGACACAGAAGGGAAATGCCCAGTCCGGACCGGGAATGGAAGGTCCTTGATGAGGTGAAAAACAGAACAAAGCAAAGCAATGGAAATAGGGGATGGCCAAGACTTCCCAAGAACAGAAGCACTGACCGGAGCCAAAAGGGGTTTAAGAAGGAAAAGCGAACCCAGTGCCATGGAACGCGTGTACTGCAGAGGAGGAGGAGGAGAGAATCATGGAGAAGACGGAAGAGCACACACAAGCACAGAGAAGAGAGAGAGCGAGTCAGACAGGTGTGGAATCGGGATGCGGCCAGGAAGGAGGGAGGCAGAGGGTGCACCTCTGAGGCGGTGTTTGGAGATTTCAGGGCTGATAATGACCCCAAGCCGTGCTTTGGACCACAGGGAGAACCCCCAGGGGGGGTCACGATGAAGAAGTTCCTATCCAGGACCACAGGAGGAGATGTGCTGAGCCCCAACCCATGCTCTCAGAAGCTTGCAGTCAGGGTGAGCCGACCCCAAACACCCAGAGAGAGCACTTTCCAACAGCAGAGGATAGCCCCACCGCCCCCATCCCATCCCGGGGTCCCTACATCCCAGCAAGAAGACTGGAAGCTAGCAAATGAAGTGCTGGTAGGCCAAAACACACAGCTCAACTGGAAGTGGATCGGTGGTGGTGAATTTTCCAGAAGGTTGTAGTCGAGTGGATCATGCCTTGCCCAAGGGACTTTCCTCTTCCAGATCATGGCGCTGTGGTCGGGTTAGGTGAGTTGAGCGCTGGGGGAAAGGGGCTCGGGTGGGGGTGGGATTTGGGGCATTCGCATCATGAGCATGACTTTCGGCATCTTTCCTGCAAGTGTATCATGAGTTCCTCATAGAGATTCCTTGTGTTTTTGGGTGTGGAAGGGTGCCTCTCAGGATGCAGAGGGGCTTCCTTCCACGTGCTGTTCCCAGGACATGGCAAGTCAGGCACATTTGAAGAAAAGCCAGGAAAAGCGATAAGGAAGGAAACAAGAATCCCACTGAGCCACACAGCCAGACAGAGCCACGGAGCCACCTTGTCACGGAGGGGGTGGGGTGGGGTGGGGTGGTGGTGAGTGGGGGGGAAATGGGGACTGCAGGGAGTCCCGGGCTCCTCAGACAAGCCCCATCCCTCCACGGGCACGGCAGTTCCTTGGGCCTGGGCTCAGGCTCGGGCTCTGGCTCGGGCTCTGGCTCTGGCTCTGGCTCTGGCTCTGGCTCTGGCTCTGGCTCTGGCTGCAGGCGCTGAAGCCCACGAGGGAGCAAAGCCCCCCAGAAGCCCACAGTCAGTCCCCTGTCCAGCTCACAGGGCAGTCCCCCTTCCGGGACAGTCCCAGGCACACACTGAGGATTGACCTGAGCAAGGGATACCACCACTAGGCTCCTGATCCTGCTTGGTCAGCCTGGCCCGGCCTGGCCTTATTCCACTCTGCACTCCGCAACTATCCATTTATGTAGCCTTCCTTCTTCCTTCCTCCCTCCCTTTCTTCCTCCCTCCCTTCCTTGCGTCCTTCCATCCGCTCATTTATCCTTGCTTCCATCCATGTGCTGGACGCACTGGAGGATGGGGGCCCGGGCTTCTTCCAAAGGCACGGGGGCCGCCGGCGGCGCCTGCCCCTAGCCCGGCCAGCCGCCAGAGGGCGCGCCCGCGTCACGGAGAGCCCCGCCCCCGTTTGCTGAGTAACCCGCCAGGGCAACAAACGGGAAACCCGGGGCAACCAAGGCGATTGTCCGCGCCCGCCTGGTCGGAGGGCAGGCTTCCACCAGTAGAAGGCTGGCTGTCAGAGCCCAGGGAGGGGAGAGAGGAGGACGGAGGGCAGCGAGGGATGTAGGGAGGGTGCGCCAGCCCTCCGGTCCCCAGGTTCTGGACATCCTAGATCTCTGGGTCTGTGCCACCGTCTCCGCCAGTGGCTGCCGAAGCTGGTGGCCAGACCAAGGCACGCCGGGTACCTCTGTGGATCCAAATCTGGATCGGCATGGGTGGGAATGGTGTCAAATGGGAGGAGGGTGTGGGATGCCATCTGGTGAGGCGGGGGCGAGGAACATCGCAGAGTCCCGGCTCGAACTGTGAACTGTGGTCGTGTCACCAGAAAATCCACTGACCCCGAAAGTGGTAGCTCCCCTAGACGTGGGCAGAGGAGGCCCATGCCCTGGTGCCACACTGGTTTCGGGTGGCGGGTGAGACGGGGGTCCCTGCCTCTGCCTCTCCCAGTGCCTCGCAGGGATGTGATTGCAAGGCCCTACTCCGCGCAGTTCTTCCCAACTAGCCCCCAACTTCTCCCCCCACCCCTCACCCGCCCCCCCTCCCACTCCATCCTGCTTGGTAAGCCTGGGCTGGCCCGGGCCGGCCTTTCCTCCACTCTTGGGAGCCCCAACAATCCGTCCATCTACTCATCCGTCAGTCCTTCTTGCTTTTTGAACCATACATCCATCTGATGAGGATAGTCATCAACAAAGAATCCATAATAGGAAAAGAAAAGAGTTATTGGAGCCAAACGGAGGACTCGAGCGCGGGAGACAGCCTCTCACAGGGCTCGGAGGAACTGCTCTGGAGAAGCATGACTTTCAGCCTAGTTTTATATGTGAGGGCAGAGAACCTCTATCGCGTCAGGGGTCCATTCCTTGTCTTCTTGTTTCCAAAAGAGACAGATGAGCACATAGACCGCGAATCAGCATGGCCTTGGCGCCTGCCAAAGGAGCCTTCTCATCGGACGACTAGTAGCACTGGCGTCCAGGTAAGGGAGGCATTTTATGTGTATCTTGAAAAAGGACGTCTTTATTTCTGGACAGTGCACGCTTTTCTGTAACGATGAAAGCACATGTACAATGTATGTTTAAGAGGCCACAAAACAGGCTGTTGCAGTTAGCATAGAAATCATGTGAGAGCCAGCATGACTTCCCTGTACCCCAACATGGGAACACTGCTTTCATCCCATCCATCCGTCCTTCCGTGCATGCATCCATCCATCCATCCATCCATCCATCCACTGGACCACTGGAAGTCACAGGCCCCAGGCCCTTCAGAGAGCACCGGACACAGCTTTCACCTGTACCTGCCAAGCGACAAAGGGCGCTCCGGATCCCTAGAGCCTAACAGACCCAACCCTTAGCAAACCTGCTAGTCATTGTGAGGTCAGCCTCCCACTCCACCCCCCCAACCCCACCCCCAGCCCGTGCCCCGCGCGCTCACGCTCACGCAGTTGGAGGGCTGGCTTCAACTCCGGTGAGTGAGCTGGGTAGGGACGGGGAAGGAGAGAGAGAACAGAGGGAGATGGCGGGAAGTACGGAGGGTGCGCCAGCCTTCCTCTCCTCACGTTACTGACGTCCCGGATCTCAGAGTCTGTGTCTGTCGACATCTTCGAACCACTGCCCCCACACTGATGGCTGGAACTGGTGGCGAGACGCCAAGTGGACCCAAATCCGGATCTAGGTGGGAGGTGATGGAGTCCACTGTATGGAGAAAGGGGGCGTGGTTTGGAATCTGGTGCCTGGTGAGGCGGCGAGCGGCATGAAGGTCCCCATGTCCCCGCTCAAAATGACGGTCACGTCGCCGAGAAACCCACTGACCCGGAGAGAGAGCGGTACCTCCCCTAGACATGGGCAGAGGCCGCCCGTGCCCTGGCGTCACACTGGGCGGGTTCTCTGCCGCTTCCATTGCTTTGCAGGAAACTGTGGAAAACCGCTTCTTTCCGCCATTCTTCCACGCTAGGCTCGCAACCTCTCCCCGCCTCCTTCTCCCCTCCCCTCCCCGCCCTTCACCGCCCCTACCCTCCCCTCCCCTCCGCTTGCCGCCCCTCGGCAGGGCTTTCCTCCACTCTGCGGGGCCCCAACAGTCCGTCCGTATATTCCTCCAACCTTCCATCGAGCCGTGGATCCGCCCACCCTTCCTTCCGTCTGTCGGTCTGCCGGACCACTGGAAGACCTAGGCCCCAGGCCCTTCCTAGAGCACCGGACACGGCCCGCGCCTGCGCCCGCCCGCCAGCCCGCCAGCCAGCCAGCCAGCCAACGTGTCGCCCACCCCTCAGAGACAAGTCGCTTAGCAACCGTGCCCGAGGCGCAGCCAGGCCTCGCGGCCTGGTCGCCTGCGCATGCGCGCCTGGAGGACCGGCTTCAGCTCCACCAGCCAGAAGGACGACAGGAGGGCCGAGCGGCCACGGTGAGAGGCGGCCTTCCCGAGTTGGTCGTATGGACGCCTCCCCTTAGGTCCCAGCCCAACCGAAGCTCCCGGCCTCAGCGGGGAAGTTTCTTTCCCTGTTGGATTCCCACTGCCATCAAGGAAACGCAGGCTGAGATACTAACAGCACACGCCCGAGTCGAGGGCTTGGCTCACCAATCAACTTCTCCTCTGGGGGCTCACAAGGCAGGAAGTTTAAAGGTAGGGTTCGTTCGTGAGGCGGAGGCATGGGTATTGGTTTTCTGGGAAGAGGCGGGGTTCTTCTCCCTGGAACCGTGGTCCCATCTTCTTCTTTTCCTTCCTTCCCTGTGGTCAGGTGTTTCCCATCAGGCTAACTGGAGTCCAGTGAGCGTATAATGAGGCTCGGGTTCAGGAGAGGTCAAGAGGGTGATTTCATCAATTCCAGTCACATGTTGATATTTCTCTTGGGTTCTCTCCTTCTGAGGTTTGGTTCTGCAACTGAAGGCTGGGGCAGGTGGTTTCCCTTGGAGGGACGGGCCGGGGTATTGTTCTGGGGCAACCACCTGGGGGACAGTAGGGAGGGTGCGCCAGCACCCTCTTTCCTTAGGTTACCCACAGCCCAGATATCTGGGCCTATGTCGCGTTCTCGGCAGCAGCAGCTGGACCTGGTGGTGAGGCGCAGATAGATACAGCGGGGACGTCTGTGGACCCAGATCTGGTTCGGGGTGAGTGGAAATTGCAGCCAGTGAGAGAGGGGTGCAGAGTGAAATGCGGCGAGGTGGGGCGCGATGAAGATCCCCGAGTCCCGCTCCAAGGGATGGTCTGTTGCCAAAAATCCACTGGCCCCTGAGGGTGGTCCCTCCCTTAGACTTGGGCAGAGGAGGCCCATGCCCTGGGCCTGCACTAGGCGGGGCCCCTGCCTCTTCCAGGGCTCTCCAGGAATGTGTCGGAAGCCCCTTCTCCCTGCCGTTTCCGCTCCCCAGCACCCCTAACCCATCTCTTCCACACACACACCCCACCACCACGACCACCACCACCACCACCCCCCCCCAAACCACCACCCTCCCTCAAGTACCTGGGCTAGGCTGAGGAGGGTGCTCCCTCCCCAAGGACCCTAGCTCTCTTTCAGGCACACCGGTTGCCTGACACCTTCCTCCTGCAACAGGGGCGATCAGGAATGCATCTCAGAGGCGTCCCAGGACCCAGTGCCCTTTCCTCAGTAGGGGCTCCGCTGACAGATTTCTGTCCCCTGTGTGCCTCTCTTGAAGAAACCAGGCAAAGCCTACGGTGAAACAGAGGTACAGAGAAGAAGACCCGATTGAGGCAGAGGCATTCCACTGGGGCTTCTTAGGACCGCAGCCTAGCCTGGGAGACGCAGATTCAGGAGGCACTTGAATGATGTTCTGCTGCACTACAAAACGGAGGAAGGTTCTGAAGGCAAAACCTCCCAGGCCATAGTTAGTTCCATGAGTTGTGCGTCAAGAATTCGGATTGGAACTGCTCCAAAGTAAGGGTGCTTGTGAAGCAAGGCTTGGTTGGGGTCCAAAATGACTACAGAGGTGCAAGAGGGGAACTTTTGAGACCACACTTGTGGCAGCTAGCAGATGTTAGAGAAGCTAGAAGAGACAGGCTTCTAACAGTGTAGTAAGAGCCAGGTGTGTTGGCAGGTATGCCTGTCCGAGTTTGATTCTGGGCAAGGCGCCCTGTGTGTGTGTGTGTGTGTGTGTGTGTGTGTGTGTGTGTGTGTGTGTGTGTCTGTCTGTCTGTCTCTGTGTCTGTGTGTCGGTGTGTGTCTTAGGGCAAAGGGCCAGGAGAACTTGGGGGTGGGGTACCTGGGGTCTGGACCTTGACGGCAGCTGTGTTTGAGTCCCAACCCAGGCACATACCCCGGTGGGCATGGGTGGGGTGAGGGAGGGAGGCGGGCACTCACTGCAAATCTCCGTGTCAGTCCATTGCCACCCCCATCGTGGTGATCATCACGACAGGGCTCTAGCTCTTCTCAAAAGAACCACAGTGGAACGACAGCCATTTTTTCCAGGCCCCAGTGATTTTCATTCTCCGTTTTTTCAAAGGCTTTCTCGTTCCGCGCCCTCCAGCGCTCAAGGTTCTGGTGGTGGCAGCAACCCAGTTCCAGGCGAGTCTGCCAAAACTCATCAGAAAACAAAGGGGAGTGTGGTGCATTTCCTGGGATGCAGATCATGCTGAAAGAAATAGGAACAGACGTTCCATCCTAGGTGAAAGACACAGAAGGGAAATGCCCAGTCCGGACCGGGAATGGAAGGTCCTTGATGAGGTGAAAAACAGAACAAAGCAAAGCAATGGAAATAGGGGATGGCCAAGACTTCCCAAGAACAGAAGCACTGACCGGAGCCAAAAGGGGTTTAAGAAGGAAAAGCGAACCCAGTGCCATGGAACGCGTGTACTGCAGAGGAGGAGGAGGAGAGAATCATGGAGAAGACGGAAGAGCACACACAAGCACAGAGAAGAGAGAGAGCGAGTCAGACAGGTGTGGAATCGGGATGCGGCCAGGAAGGAGGGAGGCAGAGGGTGCACCTCTGAGGCGGTGTTTGGAGATTTCAGGGCTGATAATGACCCCAAGCCGTGCTTTGGACCACAGGGAGAACCCCCAGGGGGGGTCACGATGAAGAAGTTCCTATCCAGGACCACAGGAGGAGATGTGCTGAGCCCCAACCCATGCTCTCAGAAGCTTGCAGTCAGGGTGAGCCGACCCCAAACACCCAGAGAGAGCACTTTCCAACAGCAGAGGATAGCCCCACCGCCCCCATCCCATCCCGGGGTCCCTACATCCCAGCAAGAAGACTGGAAGCTAGCAAATGAAGTGCTGGTAGGCCAAAACACACAGCTCAACTGGAAGTGGATCGGTGGTGGTGAATTTTCCAGAAGGTTGTAGTCGAGTGGATCATGCCTTGCCCAAGGGACTTTCCTCTTCCAGATCATGGCGCTGTGGTCGGGTTAGGTGAGTTGAGCGCTGGGGGAAAGGGGCTCGGGTGGGGGTGGGATTTGGGGCATTCGCATCATGAGCATGACTTTCGGCATCTTTCCTGCAAGTGTATCATGAGTTCCTCATAGAGATTCCTTGTGTTTTTGGGTGTGGAAGGGTGCCTCTCAGGATGCAGAGGGGCTTCCTTCCACGTGCTGTTCCCAGGACATGGCAAGTCAGGCACATTTGAAGAAAAGCCAGGAAAAGCGATAAGGAAGGAAACAAGAATCCCACTGAGCCACACAGCCAGACAGAGCCACGGAGCCACCTTGTCACGGAGGGGGTGGGGTGGGGTGGGGTGGTGGTGAGTGGGGGGGAAATGGGGACTGCAGGGAGTCCCGGGCTCCTCAGACAAGCCCCATCCCTCCACGGGCACGGCAGTTCCTTGGGCCTGGGCTCAGGCTCGGGCTCTGGCTCGGGCTCTGGCTCTGGCTCTGGCTCTGGCTCTGGCTCTGGCTCTGGCTCTGGCTGCAGGCGCTGAAGCCCACGAGGGAGCAAAGCCCCCCAGAAGCCCACAGTCAGTCCCCTGTCCAGCTCACAGGGCAGTCCCCCTTCCGGGACAGTCCCAGGCACACACTGAGGATTGACCTGAGCAAGGGATACCACCACTAGGCTCCTGATCCTGCTTGGTCAGCCTGGCCCGGCCTGGCCTTATTCCACTCTGCACTCCGCAACTATCCATTTATGTAGCCTTCCTTCTTCCTTCCTCCCTCCCTTTCTTCCTCCCTCCCTTCCTTGCGTCCTTCCATCCGCTCATTTATCCTTGCTTCCATCCATGTGCTGGACGCACTGGAGGATGGGGGCCCGGGCTTCTTCCAAAGGCACGGGGGCCGCCGGCGGCGCCTGCCCCTAGCCCGGCCAGCCGCCAGAGGGCGCGCCCGCGTCACGGAGAGCCCCGCCCCCGTTTGCTGAGTAACCCGCCAGGGCAACAAACGGGAAACCCGGGGCAACCAAGGCGATTGTCCGCGCCCGCCTGGTCGGAGGGCAGGCTTCCACCAGTAGAAGGCTGGCTGTCAGAGCCCAGGGAGGGGAGAGAGGAGGACGGAGGGCAGCGAGGGATGTAGGGAGGGTGCGCCAGCCCTCCGGTCCCCAGGTTCTGGACATCCTAGATCTCTGGGTCTGTGCCACCGTCTCCGCCAGTGGCTGCCGAAGCTGGTGGCCAGACCAAGGCACGCCGGGTACCTCTGTGGATCCAAATCTGGATCGGCATGGGTGGGAATGGTGTCAAATGGGAGGAGGGTGTGGGATGCCATCTGGTGAGGCGGGGGCGAGGAACATCGCAGAGTCCCGGCTCGAACTGTGAACTGTGGTCGTGTCACCAGAAAATCCACTGACCCCGAAAGTGGTAGCTCCCCTAGACGTGGGCAGAGGAGGCCCATGCCCTGGTGCCACACTGGTTTCGGGTGGCGGGTGAGACGGGGGTCCCTGCCTCTGCCTCTCCCAGTGCCTCGCAGGGATGTGATTGCAAGGCCCTACTCCGCGCAGTTCTTCCCAACTAGCCCCCAACTTCTCCCCCCACCCCTCACCCGCCCCCCCTCCCACTCCATCCTGCTTGGTAAGCCTGGGCTGGCCCGGGCCGGCCTTTCCTCCACTCTTGGGAGCCCCAACAATCCGTCCATCTACTCATCCGTCAGTCCTTCTTGCTTTTTGAACCATACATCCATCTGATGAGGATAGTCATCAACAAAGAATCCATAATAGGAAAAGAAAAGAGTTATTGGAGCCAAACGGAGGACTCGAGCGCGGGAGACAGCCTCTCACAGGGCTCGGAGGAACTGCTCTGGAGAAGCATGACTTTCAGCCTAGTTTTATATGTGAGGGCAGAGAACCTCTATCGCGTCAGGGGTCCATTCCTTGTCTTCTTGTTTCCAAAAGAGACAGATGAGCACATAGACCGCGAATCAGCATGGCCTTGGCGCCTGCCAAAGGAGCCTTCTCATCGGACGACTAGTAGCACTGGCGTCCAGGTAAGGGAGGCATTTTATGTGTATCTTGAAAAAGGACGTCTTTATTTCTGGACAGTGCACGCTTTTCTGTAACGATGAAAGCACATGTACAATGTATGTTTAAGAGGCCACAAAACAGGCTGTTGCAGTTAGCATAGAAATCATGTGAGAGCCAGCATGACTTCCCTGTACCCCAACATGGGAACACTGCTTTCATCCCATCCATCCGTCCTTCCGTGCATGCATCCATCCATCCATCCATCCATCCATCCACTGGACCACTGGAAGTCACAGGCCCCAGGCCCTTCAGAGAGCACCGGACACAGCTTTCACCTGTACCTGCCAAGCGACAAAGGGCGCTCCGGATCCCTAGAGCCTAACAGACCCAACCCTTAGCAAACCTGCTAGTCATTGTGAGGTCAGCCTCCCACTCCACCCCCCCAACCCCACCCCCAGCCCGTGCCCCGCGCGCTCACGCTCACGCAGTTGGAGGGCTGGCTTCAACTCCGGTGAGTGAGCTGGGTAGGGACGGGGAAGGAGAGAGAGAACAGAGGGAGATGGCGGGAAGTACGGAGGGTGCGCCAGCCTTCCTCTCCTCACGTTACTGACGTCCCGGATCTCAGAGTCTGTGTCTGTCGACATCTTCGAACCACTGCCCCCACACTGATGGCTGGAACTGGTGGCGAGACGCCAAGTGGACCCAAATCCGGATCTAGGTGGGAGGTGATGGAGTCCACTGTATGGAGAAAGGGGGCGTGGTTTGGAATCTGGTGCCTGGTGAGGCGGCGAGCGGCATGAAGGTCCCCATGTCCCCGCTCAAAATGACGGTCACGTCGCCGAGAAACCCACTGACCCGGAGAGAGAGCGGTACCTCCCCTAGACATGGGCAGAGGCCGCCCGTGCCCTGGCGTCACACTGGGCGGGTTCTCTGCCGCTTCCATTGCTTTGCAGGAAACTGTGGAAAACCGCTTCTTTCCGCCATTCTTCCACGCTAGGCTCGCAACCTCTCCCCGCCTCCTTCTCCCCTCCCCTCCCCGCCCTTCACCGCCCCTACCCTCCCCTCCCCTCCGCTTGCCGCCCCTCGGCAGGGCTTTCCTCCACTCTGCGGGGCCCCAACAGTCCGTCCGTATATTCCTCCAACCTTCCATCGAGCCGTGGATCCGCCCACCCTTCCTTCCGTCTGTCGGTCTGCCGGACCACTGGAAGACCTAGGCCCCAGGCCCTTCCTAGAGCACCGGACACGGCCCGCGCCTGCGCCCGCCCGCCAGCCCGCCAGCCAGCCAGCCAGCCAACGTGTCGCCCACCCCTCAGAGACAAGTCGCTTAGCAACCGTGCCCGAGGCGCAGCCAGGCCTCGCGGCCTGGTCGCCTGCGCATGCGCGCCTGGAGGACCGGCTTCAGCTCCACCAGCCAGAAGGACGACAGGAGGGCCGAGCGGCCACGGTGAGAGGCGGCCTTCCCGAGTTGGTCGTATGGACGCCTCCCCTTAGGTCCCAGCCCAACCGAAGCTCCCGGCCTCAGCGGGGAAGTTTCTTTCCCTGTTGGATTCCCACTGCCATCAAGGAAACGCAGGCTGAGATACTAACAGCACACGCCCGAGTCGAGGGCTTGGCTCACCAATCAACTTCTCCTCTGGGGGCTCACAAGGCAGGAAGTTTAAAGGTAGGGTTCGTTCGTGAGGCGGAGGCATGGGTATTGGTTTTCTGGGAAGAGGCGGGGTTCTTCTCCCTGGAACCGTGGTCCCATCTTCTTCTTTTCCTTCCTTCCCTGTGGTCAGGTGTTTCCCATCAGGCTAACTGGAGTCCAGTGAGCGTATAATGAGGCTCGGGTTCAGGAGAGGTCAAGAGGGTGATTTCATCAATTCCAGTCACATGTTGATATTTCTCTTGGGTTCTCTCCTTCTGAGGTTTGGTTCTGCAACTGAAGGCTGGGGCAGGTGGTTTCCCTTGGAGGGACGGGCCGGGGTATTGTTCTGGGGCAACCACCTGGGGGACAGTAGGGAGGGTGCGCCAGCACCCTCTTTCCTTAGGTTACCCACAGCCCAGATATCTGGGCCTATGTCGCGTTCTCGGCAGCAGCAGCTGGACCTGGTGGTGAGGCGCAGATAGATACAGCGGGGACGTCTGTGGACCCAGATCTGGTTCGGGGTGAGTGGAAATTGCAGCCAGTGAGAGAGGGGTGCAGAGTGAAATGCGGCGAGGTGGGGCGCGATGAAGATCCCCGAGTCCCGCTCCAAGGGATGGTCTGTTGCCAAAAATCCACTGGCCCCTGAGGGTGGTCCCTCCCTTAGACTTGGGCAGAGGAGGCCCATGCCCTGGGCCTGCACTAGGCGGGGCCCCTGCCTCTTCCAGGGCTCTCCAGGAATGTGTCGGAAGCCCCTTCTCCCTGCCGTTTCCGCTCCCCAGCACCCCTAACCCATCTCTTCCACACACACACCCCACCACCACGACCACCACCACCACCACCCCCCCCCAAACCACCACCCTCCCTCAAGTACCTGGGCTAGGCTGAGGAGGGTGCTCCCTCCCCAAGGACCCTAGCTCTCTTTCAGGCACACCGGTTGCCTGACACCTTCCTCCTGCAACAGGGGCGATCAGGAATGCATCTCAGAGGCGTCCCAGGACCCAGTGCCCTTTCCTCAGTAGGGGCTCCGCTGACAGATTTCTGTCCCCTGTGTGCCTCTCTTGAAGAAACCAGGCAAAGCCTACGGTGAAACAGAGGTACAGAGAAGAAGACCCGATTGAGGCAGAGGCATTCCACTGGGGCTTCTTAGGACCGCAGCCTAGCCTGGGAGACGCAGATTCAGGAGGCACTTGAATGATGTTCTGCTGCACTACAAAACGGAGGAAGGTTCTGAAGGCAAAACCTCCCAGGCCATAGTTAGTTCCATGAGTTGTGCGTCAAGAATTCGGATTGGAACTGCTCCAAAGTAAGGGTGCTTGTGAAGCAAGGCTTGGTTGGGGTCCAAAATGACTACAGAGGTGCAAGAGGGGAACTTTTGAGACCACACTTGTGGCAGCTAGCAGATGTTAGAGAAGCTAGAAGAGACAGGCTTCTAACAGTGTAGTAAGAGCCAGGTGTGTTGGCAGGTATGCCTGTCCGAGTTTGATTCTGGGCAAGGCGCCCTGTGTGTGTGTGTGTGTGTGTGTGTGTGTGTGTGTGTGTGTGTGTGTGTGTCTGTCTGTCTGTCTCTGTGTCTGTGTGTCGGTGTGTGTCTTAGGGCAAAGGGCCAGGAGAACTTGGGGGTGGGGTACCTGGGGTCTGGACCTTGACGGCAGCTGTGTTTGAGTCCCAACCCAGGCACATACCCCGGTGGGCATGGGTGGGGTGAGGGAGGGAGGCGGGCACTCACTGCAAATCTCCGTGTCAGTCCATTGCCACCCCCATCGTGGTGATCATCACGACAGGGCTCTAGCTCTTCTCAAAAGAACCACAGTGGAACGACAGCCATTTTTTCCAGGCCCCAGTGATTTTCATTCTCCGTTTTTTCAAAGGCTTTCTCGTTCCGCGCCCTCCAGCGCTCAAGGTTCTGGTGGTGGCAGCAACCCAGTTCCAGGCGAGTCTGCCAAAACTCATCAGAAAACAAAGGGGAGTGTGGTGCATTTCCTGGGATGCAGATCATGCTGAAAGAAATAGGAACAGACGTTCCATCCTAGGTGAAAGACACAGAAGGGAAATGCCCAGTCCGGACCGGGAATGGAAGGTCCTTGATGAGGTGAAAAACAGAACAAAGCAAAGCAATGGAAATAGGGGATGGCCAAGACTTCCCAAGAACAGAAGCACTGACCGGAGCCAAAAGGGGTTTAAGAAGGAAAAGCGAACCCAGTGCCATGGAACGCGTGTACTGCAGAGGAGGAGGAGGAGAGAATCATGGAGAAGACGGAAGAGCACACACAAGCACAGAGAAGAGAGAGAGCGAGTCAGACAGGTGTGGAATCGGGATGCGGCCAGGAAGGAGGGAGGCAGAGGGTGCACCTCTGAGGCGGTGTTTGGAGATTTCAGGGCTGATAATGACCCCAAGCCGTGCTTTGGACCACAGGGAGAACCCCCAGGGGGGGTCACGATGAAGAAGTTCCTATCCAGGACCACAGGAGGAGATGTGCTGAGCCCCAACCCATGCTCTCAGAAGCTTGCAGTCAGGGTGAGCCGACCCCAAACACCCAGAGAGAGCACTTTCCAACAGCAGAGGATAGCCCCACCGCCCCCATCCCATCCCGGGGTCCCTACATCCCAGCAAGAAGACTGGAAGCTAGCAAATGAAGTGCTGGTAGGCCAAAACACACAGCTCAACTGGAAGTGGATCGGTGGTGGTGAATTTTCCAGAAGGTTGTAGTCGAGTGGATCATGCCTTGCCCAAGGGACTTTCCTCTTCCAGATCATGGCGCTGTGGTCGGGTTAGGTGAGTTGAGCGCTGGGGGAAAGGGGCTCGGGTGGGGGTGGGATTTGGGGCATTCGCATCATGAGCATGACTTTCGGCATCTTTCCTGCAAGTGTATCATGAGTTCCTCATAGAGATTCCTTGTGTTTTTGGGTGTGGAAGGGTGCCTCTCAGGATGCAGAGGGGCTTCCTTCCACGTGCTGTTCCCAGGACATGGCAAGTCAGGCACATTTGAAGAAAAGCCAGGAAAAGCGATAAGGAAGGAAACAAGAATCCCACTGAGCCACACAGCCAGACAGAGCCACGGAGCCACCTTGTCACGGAGGGGGTGGGGTGGGGTGGGGTGGTGGTGAGTGGGGGGGAAATGGGGACTGCAGGGAGTCCCGGGCTCCTCAGACAAGCCCCATCCCTCCACGGGCACGGCAGTTCCTTGGGCCTGGGCTCAGGCTCGGGCTCTGGCTCGGGCTCTGGCTCTGGCTCTGGCTCTGGCTCTGGCTCTGGCTCTGGCTCTGGCTGCAGGCGCTGAAGCCCACGAGGGAGCAAAGCCCCCCAGAAGCCCACAGTCAGTCCCCTGTCCAGCTCACAGGGCAGTCCCCCTTCCGGGACAGTCCCAGGCACACACTGAGGATTGACCTGAGCAAGGGATACCACCACTAGGCTCCTGATCCTGCTTGGTCAGCCTGGCCCGGCCTGGCCTTATTCCACTCTGCACTCCGCAACTATCCATTTATGTAGCCTTCCTTCTTCCTTCCTCCCTCCCTTTCTTCCTCCCTCCCTTCCTTGCGTCCTTCCATCCGCTCATTTATCCTTGCTTCCATCCATGTGCTGGACGCACTGGAGGATGGGGGCCCGGGCTTCTTCCAAAGGCACGGGGGCCGCCGGCGGCGCCTGCCCCTAGCCCGGCCAGCCGCCAGAGGGCGCGCCCGCGTCACGGAGAGCCCCGCCCCCGTTTGCTGAGTAACCCGCCAGGGCAACAAACGGGAAACCCGGGGCAACCAAGGCGATTGTCCGCGCCCGCCTGGTCGGAGGGCAGGCTTCCACCAGTAGAAGGCTGGCTGTCAGAGCCCAGGGAGGGGAGAGAGGAGGACGGAGGGCAGCGAGGGATGTAGGGAGGGTGCGCCAGCCCTCCGGTCCCCAGGTTCTGGACATCCTAGATCTCTGGGTCTGTGCCACCGTCTCCGCCAGTGGCTGCCGAAGCTGGTGGCCAGACCAAGGCACGCCGGGTACCTCTGTGGATCCAAATCTGGATCGGCATGGGTGGGAATGGTGTCAAATGGGAGGAGGGTGTGGGATGCCATCTGGTGAGGCGGGGGCGAGGAACATCGCAGAGTCCCGGCTCGAACTGTGAACTGTGGTCGTGTCACCAGAAAATCCACTGACCCCGAAAGTGGTAGCTCCCCTAGACGTGGGCAGAGGAGGCCCATGCCCTGGTGCCACACTGGTTTCGGGTGGCGGGTGAGACGGGGGTCCCTGCCTCTGCCTCTCCCAGTGCCTCGCAGGGATGTGATTGCAAGGCCCTACTCCGCGCAGTTCTTCCCAACTAGCCCCCAACTTCTCCCCCCACCCCTCACCCGCCCCCCCTCCCACTCCATCCTGCTTGGTAAGCCTGGGCTGGCCCGGGCCGGCCTTTCCTCCACTCTTGGGAGCCCCAACAATCCGTCCATCTACTCATCCGTCAGTCCTTCTTGCTTTTTGAACCATACATCCATCTGATGAGGATAGTCATCAACAAAGAATCCATAATAGGAAAAGAAAAGAGTTATTGGAGCCAAACGGAGGACTCGAGCGCGGGAGACAGCCTCTCACAGGGCTCGGAGGAACTGCTCTGGAGAAGCATGACTTTCAGCCTAGTTTTATATGTGAGGGCAGAGAACCTCTATCGCGTCAGGGGTCCATTCCTTGTCTTCTTGTTTCCAAAAGAGACAGATGAGCACATAGACCGCGAATCAGCATGGCCTTGGCGCCTGCCAAAGGAGCCTTCTCATCGGACGACTAGTAGCACTGGCGTCCAGGTAAGGGAGGCATTTTATGTGTATCTTGAAAAAGGACGTCTTTATTTCTGGACAGTGCACGCTTTTCTGTAACGATGAAAGCACATGTACAATGTATGTTTAAGAGGCCACAAAACAGGCTGTTGCAGTTAGCATAGAAATCATGTGAGAGCCAGCATGACTTCCCTGTACCCCAACATGGGAACACTGCTTTCATCCCATCCATCCGTCCTTCCGTGCATGCATCCATCCATCCATCCATCCATCCATCCACTGGACCACTGGAAGTCACAGGCCCCAGGCCCTTCAGAGAGCACCGGACACAGCTTTCACCTGTACCTGCCAAGCGACAAAGGGCGCTCCGGATCCCTAGAGCCTAACAGACCCAACCCTTAGCAAACCTGCTAGTCATTGTGAGGTCAGCCTCCCACTCCACCCCCCCAACCCCACCCCCAGCCCGTGCCCCGCGCGCTCACGCTCACGCAGTTGGAGGGCTGGCTTCAACTCCGGTGAGTGAGCTGGGTAGGGACGGGGAAGGAGAGAGAGAACAGAGGGAGATGGCGGGAAGTACGGAGGGTGCGCCAGCCTTCCTCTCCTCACGTTACTGACGTCCCGGATCTCAGAGTCTGTGTCTGTCGACATCTTCGAACCACTGCCCCCACACTGATGGCTGGAACTGGTGGCGAGACGCCAAGTGGACCCAAATCCGGATCTAGGTGGGAGGTGATGGAGTCCACTGTATGGAGAAAGGGGGCGTGGTTTGGAATCTGGTGCCTGGTGAGGCGGCGAGCGGCATGAAGGTCCCCATGTCCCCGCTCAAAATGACGGTCACGTCGCCGAGAAATCCACTGACCCGGAGAGAGAGCGGTACCTCCCCTAGACATGGGCAGAGGCCGCCCGTGCCCTGGCGTCACACTGGGCGGGTTCTCTGCCGCTTCCATTGCTTTGCAGGAAACTGTGGAAAACCGCTTCTTTCCGCCATTCTTCCACGCTAGGCTCGCAACCTCTCCCCGCCTCCTTCTCCCCTCCCCTCCCCGCCCTTCACCGCCCCTACCCTCCCCTCCCCTCCGCTTGCCGCCCCTCGGCAGGGCTTTCCTCCACTCTGCGGGGCCCCAACAGTCCGTCCGTATATTCCTCCAACCTTCCATCGAGCCGTGGATCCGCCCACCCTTCCTTCCGTCTGTCGGTCTGCCGGACCACTGGAAGACCTAGGCCCCAGGCCCTTCCTAGAGCACCGGACACGGCCCGCGCCTGCGCCCGCCCGCCAGCCCGCCAGCCAGCCAGCCAGCCAACGTGTCGCCCACCCCTCAGAGACAAGTCGCTTAGCAACCGTGCCCGAGGCGCAGCCAGGCCTCGCGGCCTGGTCGCCTGCGCATGCGCGCCTGGAGGACCGGCTTCAGCTCCACCAGCCAGAAGGACGACAGGAGGGCCGAGCGGCCACGGTGAGAGGCGGCCTTCCCGAGTTGGTCGTATGGACGCCTCCCCTTAGGTCCCAGCCCAACCGAAGCTCCCGGCCTCAGCGGGGAAGTTTCTTTCCCTGTTGGATTCCCACTGCCATCAAGGAAACGCAGGCTGAGATACTAACAGCACACGCCCGAGTCGAGGGCTTGGCTCACCAATCAACTTCTCCTCTGGGGGCTCACAAGGCAGGAAGTTTAAAGGTAGGGTTCGTTCGTGAGGCGGAGGCATGGGTATTGGTTTTCTGGGAAGAGGCGGGGTTCTTCTCCCTGGAACCGTGGTCCCATCTTCTTCTTTTCCTTCCTTCCCTGTGGTCAGGTGTTTCCCATCAGGCTAACTGGAGTCCAGTGAGCGTATAATGAGGCTCGGGTTCAGGAGAGGTCAAGAGGGTGATTTCATCAATTCCAGTCACATGTTGATATTTCTCTTGGGTTCTCTCCTTCTGAGGTTTGGTTCTGCAACTGAAGGCTGGGGCAGGTGGTTTCCCTTGGAGGGACGGGCCGGGGTATTGTTCTGGGGCAACCACCTGGGGGACAGTAGGGAGGGTGCGCCAGCACCCTCTTTCCTTAGGTTACCCACAGCCCAGATATCTGGGCCTATGTCGCGTTCTCGGCAGCAGCAGCTGGACCTGGTGGTGAGGCGCAGATAGATACAGCGGGGACGTCTGTGGACCCAGATCTGGTTCGGGGTGAGTGGAAATTGCAGCCAGTGAGAGAGGGGTGCAGAGTGAAATGCGGCGAGGTGGGGCGCGATGAAGATCCCCGAGTCCCGCTCCAAGGGATGGTCTGTTGCCAAAAATCCACTGGCCCCTGAGGGTGGTCCCTCCCTTAGACTTGGGCAGAGGAGGCCCATGCCCTGGGCCTGCACTAGGCGGGGCCCCTGCCTCTTCCAGGGCTCTCCAGGAATGTGTCGGAAGCCCCTTCTCCCTGCCGTTTCCGCTCCCCAGCACCCCTAACCCATCTCTTCCACACACACACCCCACCACCACGACCACCACCACCACCACCCCCCCCCAAACCACCACCCTCCCTCAAGTACCTGGGCTAGGCTGAGGAGGGTGCTCCCTCCCCAAGGACCCTAGCTCTCTTTCAGGCACACCGGTTGCCTGACACCTTCCTCCTGCAACAGGGGCGATCAGGAATGCATCTCAGAGGCGTCCCAGGACCCAGTGCCCTTTCCTCAGTAGGGGCTCCGCTGACAGATTTCTGTCCCCTGTGTGCCTCTCTTGAAGAAACCAGGCAAAGCCTACGGTGAAACAGAGGTACAGAGAAGAAGACCCGATTGAGGCAGAGGCATTCCACTGGGGCTTCTTAGGACCGCAGCCTAGCCTGGGAGACGCAGATTCAGGAGGCACTTGAATGATGTTCTGCTGCACTACAAAACGGAGGAAGGTTCTGAAGGCAAAACCTCCCAGGCCATAGTTAGTTCCATGAGTTGTGCGTCAAGAATTCGGATTGGAACTGCTCCAAAGTAAGGGTGCTTGTGAAGCAAGGCTTGGTTGGGGTCCAAAATGACTACAGAGGTGCAAGAGGGGAACTTTTGAGACCACACTTGTGGCAGCTAGCAGATGTTAGAGAAGCTAGAAGAGACAGGCTTCTAACAGTGTAGTAAGAGCCAGGTGTGTTGGCAGGTATGCCTGTCCGAGTTTGATTCTGGGCAAGGCGCCCTGTGTGTGTGTGTGTGTGTGTGTGTGTGTGTGTGTGTGTGTGTGTGTGTCTGTCTGTCTGTCTCTGTGTCTGTGTGTCGGTGTGTGTCTTAGGGCAAAGGGCCAGGAGAACTTGGGGGTGGGGTACCTGGGGTCTGGACCTTGACGGCAGCTGTGTTTGAGTCCCAACCCAGGCACATACCCCGGTGGGCATGGGTGGGGTGAGGGAGGGAGGCGGGCACTCACTGCAAATCTCCGTGTCAGTCCATTGCCACCCCCATCGTGGTGATCATCACGACAGGGCTCTAGCTCTTCTCAAAAGAACCACAGTGGAACGACAGCCATTTTTTCCAGGCCCCAGTGATTTTCATTCTCCGTTTTTTCAAAGGCTTTCTCGTTCCGCGCCCTCCAGCGCTCAAGGTTCTGGTGGTGGCAGCAACCCAGTTCCAGGCGAGTCTGCCAAAACTCATCAGAAAACAAAGGGGAGTGTGGTGCATTTCCTGGGATGCAGATCATGCTGAAAGAAATAGGAACAGACGTTCCATCCTAGGTGAAAGACACAGAAGGGAAATGCCCAGTCCGGACCGGGAATGGAAGGTCCTTGATGAGGTGAAAAACAGAACAAAGCAAAGCAATGGAAATAGGGGATGGCCAAGACTTCCCAAGAACAGAAGCACTGACCGGAGCCAAAAGGGGTTTAAGAAGGAAAAGCGAACCCAGTGCCATGGAACGCGTGTACTGCAGAGGAGGAGGAGGAGAGAATCATGGAGAAGACGGAAGAGCACACACAAGCACAGAGAAGAGAGAGAGCGAGTCAGACAGGTGTGGAATCGGGATGCGGCCAGGAAGGAGGGAGGCAGAGGGTGCACCTCTGAGGCGGTGTTTGGAGATTTCAGGGCTGATAATGACCCCAAGCCGTGCTTTGGACCACAGGGAGAACCCCCAGGGGGGGTCACGATGAAGAAGTTCCTATCCAGGACCACAGGAGGAGATGTGCTGAGCCCCAACCCATGCTCTCAGAAGCTTGCAGTCAGGGTGAGCCGACCCCAAACACCCAGAGAGAGCACTTTCCAACAGCAGAGGATAGCCCCACCGCCCCCATCCCATCCCGGGGTCCCTACATCCCAGCAAGAAGACTGGAAGCTAGCAAATGAAGTGCTGGTAGGCCAAAACACACAGCTCAACTGGAAGTGGATCGGTGGTGGTGAATTTTCCAGAAGGTTGTAGTCGAGTGGATCATGCCTTGCCCAAGGGACTTTCCTCTTCCAGATCATGGCGCTGTGGTCGGGTTAGGTGAGTTGAGCGCTGGGGGAAAGGGGCTCGGGTGGGGGTGGGATTTGGGGCATTCGCATCATGAGCATGACTTTCGGCATCTTTCCTGCAAGTGTATCATGAGTTCCTCATAGAGATTCCTTGTGTTTTTGGGTGTGGAAGGGTGCCTCTCAGGATGCAGAGGGGCTTCCTTCCACGTGCTGTTCCCAGGACATGGCAAGTCAGGCACATTTGAAGAAAAGCCAGGAAAAGCGATAAGGAAGGAAACAAGAATCCCACTGAGCCACACAGCCAGACAGAGCCACGGAGCCACCTTGTCACGGAGGGGGTGGGGTGGGGTGGGGTGGTGGTGAGTGGGGGGGAAATGGGGACTGCAGGGAGTCCCGGGCTCCTCAGACAAGCCCCATCCCTCCACGGGCACGGCAGTTCCTTGGGCCTGGGCTCAGGCTCGGGCTCTGGCTCGGGCTCTGGCTCTGGCTCTGGCTCTGGCTCTGGCTCTGGCTCTGGCTCTGGCTGCAGGCGCTGAAGCCCACGAGGGAGCAAAGCCCCCCAGAAGCCCACAGTCAGTCCCCTGTCCAGCTCACAGGGCAGTCCCCCTTCCGGGACAGTCCCAGGCACACACTGAGGATTGACCTGAGCAAGGGATACCACCACTAGGCTCCTGATCCTGCTTGGTCAGCCTGGCCCGGCCTGGCCTTATTCCACTCTGCACTCCGCAACTATCCATTTATGTAGCCTTCCTTCTTCCTTCCTCCCTCCCTTTCTTCCTCCCTCCCTTCCTTGCGTCCTTCCATCCGCTCATTTATCCTTGCTTCCATCCATGTGCTGGACGCACTGGAGGATGGGGGCCCGGGCTTCTTCCAAAGGCACGGGGGCCGCCGGCGGCGCCTGCCCCTAGCCCGGCCAGCCGCCAGAGGGCGCGCCCGCGTCACGGAGAGCCCCGCCCCCGTTTGCTGAGTAACCCGCCAGGGCAACAAACGGGAAACCCGGGGCAACCAAGGCGATTGTCCGCGCCCGCCTGGTCGGAGGGCAGGCTTCCACCAGTAGAAGGCTGGCTGTCAGAGCCCAGGGAGGGGAGAGAGGAGGACGGAGGGCAGCGAGGGATGTAGGGAGGGTGCGCCAGCCCTCCGGTCCCCAGGTTCTGGACATCCTAGATCTCTGGGTCTGTGCCACCGTCTCCGCCAGTGGCTGCCGAAGCTGGTGGCCAGACCAAGGCACGCCGGGTACCTCTGTGGATCCAAATCTGGATCGGCATGGGTGGGAATGGTGTCAAATGGGAGGAGGGTGTGGGATGCCATCTGGTGAGGCGGGGGCGAGGAACATCGCAGAGTCCCGGCTCGAACTGTGAACTGTGGTCGTGTCACCAGAAAATCCACTGACCCCGAAAGTGGTAGCTCCCCTAGACGTGGGCAGAGGAGGCCCATGCCCTGGTGCCACACTGGTTTCGGGTGGCGGGTGAGACGGGGGTCCCTGCCTCTGCCTCTCCCAGTGCCTCGCAGGGATGTGATTGCAAGGCCCTACTCCGCGCAGTTCTTCCCAACTAGCCCCCAACTTCTCCCCCCACCCCTCACCCGCCCCCCCTCCCACTCCATCCTGCTTGGTAAGCCTGGGCTGGCCCGGGCCGGCCTTTCCTCCACTCTTGGGAGCCCCAACAATCCGTCCATCTACTCATCCGTCAGTCCTTCTTGCTTTTTGAACCATACATCCATCTGATGAGGATAGTCATCAACAAAGAATCCATAATAGGAAAAGAAAAGAGTTATTGGAGCCAAACGGAGGACTCGAGCGCGGGAGACAGCCTCTCACAGGGCTCGGAGGAACTGCTCTGGAGAAGCATGACTTTCAGCCTAGTTTTATATGTGAGGGCAGAGAACCTCTATCGCGTCAGGGGTCCATTCCTTGTCTTCTTGTTTCCAAAAGAGACAGATGAGCACATAGACCGCGAATCAGCATGGCCTTGGCGCCTGCCAAAGGAGCCTTCTCATCGGACGACTAGTAGCACTGGCGTCCAGGTAAGGGAGGCATTTTATGTGTATCTTGAAAAAGGACGTCTTTATTTCTGGACAGTGCACGCTTTTCTGTAACGATGAAAGCACATGTACAATGTATGTTTAAGAGGCCACAAAACAGGCTGTTGCAGTTAGCATAGAAATCATGTGAGAGCCAGCATGACTTCCCTGTACCCCAACATGGGAACACTGCTTTCATCCCATCCATCCGTCCTTCCGTGCATGCATCCATCCATCCATCCATCCATCCATCCACTGGACCACTGGAAGTCACAGGCCCCAGGCCCTTCAGAGAGCACCGGACACAGCTTTCACCTGTACCTGCCAAGCGACAAAGGGCGCTCCGGATCCCTAGAGCCTAACAGACCCAACCCTTAGCAAACCTGCTAGTCATTGTGAGGTCAGCCTCCCACTCCACCCCCCCAACCCCACCCCCAGCCCGTGCCCCGCGCGCTCACGCTCACGCAGTTGGAGGGCTGGCTTCAACTCCGGTGAGTGAGCTGGGTAGGGACGGGGAAGGAGAGAGAGAACAGAGGGAGATGGCGGGAAGTACGGAGGGTGCGCCAGCCTTCCTCTCCTCACGTTACTGACGTCCCGGATCTCAGAGTCTGTGTCTGTCGACATCTTCGAACCACTGCCCCCACACTGATGGCTGGAACTGGTGGCGAGACGCCAAGTGGACCCAAATCCGGATCTAGGTGGGAGGTGATGGAGTCCACTGTATGGAGAAAGGGGGCGTGGTTTGGAATCTGGTGCCTGGTGAGGCGGCGAGCGGCATGAAGGTCCCCATGTCCCCGCTCAAAATGACGGTCACGTCGCCGAGAAACCCACTGACCCGGAGAGAGAGCGGTACCTCCCCTAGACATGGGCAGAGGCCGCCCGTGCCCTGGCGTCACACTGGGCGGGTTCTCTGCCGCTTCCATTGCTTTGCAGGAAACTGTGGAAAACCGCTTCTTTCCGCCATTCTTCCACGCTAGGCTCGCAACCTCTCCCCGCCTCCTTCTCCCCTCCCCTCCCCGCCCTTCACCGCCCCTACCCTCCCCTCCCCTCCGCTTGCCGCCCCTCGGCAGGGCTTTCCTCCACTCTGCGGGGCCCCAACAGTCCGTCCGTATATTCCTCCAACCTTCCATCGAGCCGTGGATCCGCCCACCCTTCCTTCCGTCTGTCGGTCTGCCGGACCACTGGAAGACCTAGGCCCCAGGCCCTTCCTAGAGCACCGGACACGGCCCGCGCCTGCGCCCGCCCGCCAGCCCGCCAGCCAGCCAGCCAGCCAACGTGTCGCCCACCCCTCAGAGACAAGTCGCTTAGCAACCGTGCCCGAGGCGCAGCCAGGCCTCGCGGCCTGGTCGCCTGCGCATGCGCGCCTGGAGGACCGGCTTCAGCTCCACCAGCCAGAAGGACGACAGGAGGGCCGAGCGGCCACGGTGAGAGGCGGCCTTCCCGAGTTGGTCGTATGGACGCCTCCCCTTAGGTCCCAGCCCAACCGAAGCTCCCGGCCTCAGCGGGGAAGTTTCTTTCCCTGTTGGATTCCCACTGCCATCAAGGAAACGCAGGCTGAGATACTAACAGCACACGCCCGAGTCGAGGGCTTGGCTCACCAATCAACTTCTCCTCTGGGGGCTCACAAGGCAGGAAGTTTAAAGGTAGGGTTCGTTCGTGAGGCGGAGGCATGGGTATTGGTTTTCTGGGAAGAGGCGGGGTTCTTCTCCCTGGAACCGTGGTCCCATCTTCTTCTTTTCCTTCCTTCCCTGTGGTCAGGTGTTTCCCATCAGGCTAACTGGAGTCCAGTGAGCGTATAATGAGGCTCGGGTTCAGGAGAGGTCAAGAGGGTGATTTCATCAATTCCAGTCACATGTTGATATTTCTCTTGGGTTCTCTCCTTCTGAGGTTTGGTTCTGCAACTGAAGGCTGGGGCAGGTGGTTTCCCTTGGAGGGACGGGCCGGGGTATTGTTCTGGGGCAACCACCTGGGGGACAGTAGGGAGGGTGCGCCAGCACCCTCTTTCCTTAGGTTACCCACAGCCCAGATATCTGGGCCTATGTCGCGTTCTCGGCAGCAGCAGCTGGACCTGGTGGTGAGGCGCAGATAGATACAGCGGGGACGTCTGTGGACCCAGATCTGGTTCGGGGTGAGTGGAAATTGCAGCCAGTGAGAGAGGGGTGCAGAGTGAAATGCGGCGAGGTGGGGCGCGATGAAGATCCCCGAGTCCCGCTCCAAGGGATGGTCTGTTGCCAAAAATCCACTGGCCCCTGAGGGTGGTCCCTCCCTTAGACTTGGGCAGAGGAGGCCCATGCCCTGGGCCTGCACTAGGCGGGGCCCCTGCCTCTTCCAGGGCTCTCCAGGAATGTGTCGGAAGCCCCTTCTCCCTGCCGTTTCCGCTCCCCAGCACCCCTAACCCATCTCTTCCACACACACACCCCACCACCACGACCACCACCACCACCACCCCCCCCCAAACCACCACCCTCCCTCAAGTACCTGGGCTAGGCTGAGGAGGGTGCTCCCTCCCCAAGGACCCTAGCTCTCTTTCAGGCACACCGGTTGCCTGACACCTTCCTCCTGCAACAGGGGCGATCAGGAATGCATCTCAGAGGCGTCCCAGGACCCAGTGCCCTTTCCTCAGTAGGGGCTCCGCTGACAGATTTCTGTCCCCTGTGTGCCTCTCTTGAAGAAACCAGGCAAAGCCTACGGTGAAACAGAGGTACAGAGAAGAAGACCCGATTGAGGCAGAGGCATTCCACTGGGGCTTCTTAGGACCGCAGCCTAGCCTGGGAGACGCAGATTCAGGAGGCACTTGAATGATGTTCTGCTGCACTACAAAACGGAGGAAGGTTCTGAAGGCAAAACCTCCCAGGCCATAGTTAGTTCCATGAGTTGTGCGTCAAGAATTCGGATTGGAACTGCTCCAAAGTAAGGGTGCTTGTGAAGCAAGGCTTGGTTGGGGTCCAAAATGACTACAGAGGTGCAAGAGGGGAACTTTTGAGACCACACTTGTGGCAGCTAGCAGATGTTAGAGAAGCTAGAAGAGACAGGCTTCTAACAGTGTAGTAAGAGCCAGGTGTGTTGGCAGGTATGCCTGTCCGAGTTTGATTCTGGGCAAGGCGCCCTGTGTGTGTGTGTGTGTGTGTGTGTGTGTGTGTGTGTGTGTGTGTGTGTGTCTGTCTGTCTGTCTCTGTGTCTGTGTGTCGGTGTGTGTCTTAGGGCAAAGGGCCAGGAGAACTTGGGGGTGGGGTACCTGGGGTCTGGACCTTGACGGCAGCTGTGTTTGAGTCCCAACCCAGGCACATACCCCGGTGGGCATGGGTGGGGTGAGGGAGGGAGGCGGGCACTCACTGCAAATCTCCGTGTCAGTCCATTGCCACCCCCATCGTGGTGATCATCACGACAGGGCTCTAGCTCTTCTCAAAAGAACCACAGTGGAACGACAGCCATTTTTTCCAGGCCCCAGTGATTTTCATTCTCCGTTTTTTCAAAGGCTTTCTCGTTCCGCGCCCTCCAGCGCTCAAGGTTCTGGTGGTGGCAGCAACCCAGTTCCAGGCGAGTCTGCCAAAACTCATCAGAAAACAAAGGGGAGTGTGGTGCATTTCCTGGGATGCAGATCATGCTGAAAGAAATAGGAACAGACGTTCCATCCTAGGTGAAAGACACAGAAGGGAAATGCCCAGTCCGGACCGGGAATGGAAGGTCCTTGATGAGGTGAAAAACAGAACAAAGCAAAGCAATGGAAATAGGGGATGGCCAAGACTTCCCAAGAACAGAAGCACTGACCGGAGCCAAAAGGGGTTTAAGAAGGAAAAGCGAACCCAGTGCCATGGAACGCGTGTACTGCAGAGGAGGAGGAGGAGAGAATCATGGAGAAGACGGAAGAGCACACACAAGCACAGAGAAGAGAGAGAGCGAGTCAGACAGGTGTGGAATCGGGATGCGGCCAGGAAGGAGGGAGGCAGAGGGTGCACCTCTGAGGCGGTGTTTGGAGATTTCAGGGCTGATAATGACCCCAAGCCGTGCTTTGGACCACAGGGAGAACCCCCAGGGGGGGTCACGATGAAGAAGTTCCTATCCAGGACCACAGGAGGAGATGTGCTGAGCCCCAACCCATGCTCTCAGAAGCTTGCAGTCAGGGTGAGCCGACCCCAAACACCCAGAGAGAGCACTTTCCAACAGCAGAGGATAGCCCCACCGCCCCCATCCCATCCCGGGGTCCCTACATCCCAGCAAGAAGACTGGAAGCTAGCAAATGAAGTGCTGGTAGGCCAAAACACACAGCTCAACTGGAAGTGGATCGGTGGTGGTGAATTTTCCAGAAGGTTGTAGTCGAGTGGATCATGCCTTGCCCAAGGGACTTTCCTCTTCCAGATCATGGCGCTGTGGTCGGGTTAGGTGAGTTGAGCGCTGGGGGAAAGGGGCTCGGGTGGGGGTGGGATTTGGGGCATTCGCATCATGAGCATGACTTTCGGCATCTTTCCTGCAAGTGTATCATGAGTTCCTCATAGAGATTCCTTGTGTTTTTGGGTGTGGAAGGGTGCCTCTCAGGATGCAGAGGGGCTTCCTTCCACGTGCTGTTCCCAGGACATGGCAAGTCAGGCACATTTGAAGAAAAGCCAGGAAAAGCGATAAGGAAGGAAACAAGAATCCCACTGAGCCACACAGCCAGACAGAGCCACGGAGCCACCTTGTCACGGAGGGGGTGGGGTGGGGTGGGGTGGTGGTGAGTGGGGGGGAAATGGGGACTGCAGGGAGTCCCGGGCTCCTCAGACAAGCCCCATCCCTCCACGGGCACGGCAGTTCCTTGGGCCTGGGCTCAGGCTCGGGCTCTGGCTCGGGCTCTGGCTCTGGCTCTGGCTCTGGCTCTGGCTCTGGCTCTGGCTCTGGCTGCAGGCGCTGAAGCCCACGAGGGAGCAAAGCCCCCCAGAAGCCCACAGTCAGTCCCCTGTCCAGCTCACAGGGCAGTCCCCCTTCCGGGACAGTCCCAGGCACACACTGAGGATTGACCTGAGCAAGGGATACCACCACTAGGCTCCTGATCCTGCTTGGTCAGCCTGGCCCGGCCTGGCCTTATTCCACTCTGCACTCCGCAACTATCCATTTATGTAGCCTTCCTTCTTCCTTCCTCCCTCCCTTTCTTCCTCCCTCCCTTCCTTGCGTCCTTCCATCCGCTCATTTATCCTTGCTTCCATCCATGTGCTGGACGCACTGGAGGATGGGGGCCCGGGCTTCTTCCAAAGGCACGGGGGCCGCCGGCGGCGCCTGCCCCTAGCCCGGCCAGCCGCCAGAGGGCGCGCCCGCGTCACGGAGAGCCCCGCCCCCGTTTGCTGAGTAACCCGCCAGGGCAACAAACGGGAAACCCGGGGCAACCAAGGCGATTGTCCGCGCCCGCCTGGTCGGAGGGCAGGCTTCCACCAGTAGAAGGCTGGCTGTCAGAGCCCAGGGAGGGGAGAGAGGAGGACGGAGGGCAGCGAGGGATGTAGGGAGGGTGCGCCAGCCCTCCGGTCCCCAGGTTCTGGACATCCTAGATCTCTGGGTCTGTGCCACCGTCTCCGCCAGTGGCTGCCGAAGCTGGTGGCCAGACCAAGGCACGCCGGGTACCTCTGTGGATCCAAATCTGGATCGGCATGGGTGGGAATGGTGTCAAATGGGAGGAGGGTGTGGGATGCCATCTGGTGAGGCGGGGGCGAGGAACATCGCAGAGTCCCGGCTCGAACTGTGAACTGTGGTCGTGTCACCAGAAAATCCACTGACCCCGAAAGTGGTAGCTCCCCTAGACGTGGGCAGAGGAGGCCCATGCCCTGGTGCCACACTGGTTTCGGGTGGCGGGTGAGACGGGGGTCCCTGCCTCTGCCTCTCCCAGTGCCTCGCAGGGATGTGATTGCAAGGCCCTACTCCGCGCAGTTCTTCCCAACTAGCCCCCAACTTCTCCCCCCACCCCTCACCCGCCCCCCCTCCCACTCCATCCTGCTTGGTAAGCCTGGGCTGGCCCGGGCCGGCCTTTCCTCCACTCTTGGGAGCCCCAACAATCCGTCCATCTACTCATCCGTCAGTCCTTCTTGCTTTTTGAACCATACATCCATCTGATGAGGATAGTCATCAACAAAGAATCCATAATAGGAAAAGAAAAGAGTTATTGGAGCCAAACGGAGGACTCGAGCGCGGGAGACAGCCTCTCACAGGGCTCGGAGGAACTGCTCTGGAGAAGCATGACTTTCAGCCTAGTTTTATATGTGAGGGCAGAGAACCTCTATCGCGTCAGGGGTCCATTCCTTGTCTTCTTGTTTCCAAAAGAGACAGATGAGCACATAGACCGCGAATCAGCATGGCCTTGGCGCCTGCCAAAGGAGCCTTCTCATCGGACGACTAGTAGCACTGGCGTCCAGGTAAGGGAGGCATTTTATGTGTATCTTGAAAAAGGACGTCTTTATTTCTGGACAGTGCACGCTTTTCTGTAACGATGAAAGCACATGTACAATGTATGTTTAAGAGGCCACAAAACAGGCTGTTGCAGTTAGCATAGAAATCATGTGAGAGCCAGCATGACTTCCCTGTACCCCAACATGGGAACACTGCTTTCATCCCATCCATCCGTCCTTCCGTGCATGCATCCATCCATCCATCCATCCATCCATCCACTGGACCACTGGAAGTCACAGGCCCCAGGCCCTTCAGAGAGCACCGGACACAGCTTTCACCTGTACCTGCCAAGCGACAAAGGGCGCTCCGGATCCCTAGAGCCTAACAGACCCAACCCTTAGCAAACCTGCTAGTCATTGTGAGGTCAGCCTCCCACTCCACCCCCCCAACCCCACCCCCAGCCCGTGCCCCGCGCGCTCACGCTCACGCAGTTGGAGGGCTGGCTTCAACTCCGGTGAGTGAGCTGGGTAGGGACGGGGAAGGAGAGAGAGAACAGAGGGAGATGGCGGGAAGTACGGAGGGTGCGCCAGCCTTCCTCTCCTCACGTTACTGACGTCCCGGATCTCAGAGTCTGTGTCTGTCGACATCTTCGAACCACTGCCCCCACACTGATGGCTGGAACTGGTGGCGAGACGCCAAGTGGACCCAAATCCGGATCTAGGTGGGAGGTGATGGAGTCCACTGTATGGAGAAAGGGGGCGTGGTTTGGAATCTGGTGCCTGGTGAGGCGGCGAGCGGCATGAAGGTCCCCATGTCCCCGCTCAAAATGACGGTCACGTCGCCGAGAAACCCACTGACCCGGAGAGAGAGCGGTACCTCCCCTAGACATGGGCAGAGGCCGCCCGTGCCCTGGCGTCACACTGGGCGGGTTCTCTGCCGCTTCCATTGCTTTGCAGGAAACTGTGGAAAACCGCTTCTTTCCGCCATTCTTCCACGCTAGGCTCGCAACCTCTCCCCGCCTCCTTCTCCCCTCCCCTCCCCGCCCTTCACCGCCCCTACCCTCCCCTCCCCTCCGCTTGCCGCCCCTCGGCAGGGCTTTCCTCCACTCTGCGGGGCCCCAACAGTCCGTCCGTATATTCCTCCAACCTTCCATCGAGCCGTGGATCCGCCCACCCTTCCTTCCGTCTGTCGGTCTGCCGGACCACTGGAAGACCTAGGCCCCAGGCCCTTCCTAGAGCACCGGACACGGCCCGCGCCTGCGCCCGCCCGCCAGCCCGCCAGCCAGCCAGCCAGCCAACGTGTCGCCCACCCCTCAGAGACAAGTCGCTTAGCAACCGTGCCCGAGGCGCAGCCAGGCCTCGCGGCCTGGTCGCCTGCGCATGCGCGCCTGGAGGACCGGCTTCAGCTCCACCAGCCAGAAGGACGACAGGAGGGCCGAGCGGCCACGGTGAGAGGCGGCCTTCCCGAGTTGGTCGTATGGACGCCTCCCCTTAGGTCCCAGCCCAACCGAAGCTCCCGGCCTCAGCGGGGAAGTTTCTTTCCCTGTTGGATTCCCACTGCCATCAAGGAAACGCAGGCTGAGATACTAACAGCACACGCCCGAGTCGAGGGCTTGGCTCACCAATCAACTTCTCCTCTGGGGGCTCACAAGGCAGGAAGTTTAAAGGTAGGGTTCGTTCGTGAGGCGGAGGCATGGGTATTGGTTTTCTGGGAAGAGGCGGGGTTCTTCTCCCTGGAACCGTGGTCCCATCTTCTTCTTTTCCTTCCTTCCCTGTGGTCAGGTGTTTCCCATCAGGCTAACTGGAGTCCAGTGAGCGTATAATGAGGCTCGGGTTCAGGAGAGGTCAAGAGGGTGATTTCATCAATTCCAGTCACATGTTGATATTTCTCTTGGGTTCTCTCCTTCTGAGGTTTGGTTCTGCAACTGAAGGCTGGGGCAGGTGGTTTCCCTTGGAGGGACGGGCCGGGGTATTGTTCTGGGGCAACCACCTGGGGGACAGTAGGGAGGGTGCGCCAGCACCCTCTTTCCTTAGGTTACCCACAGCCCAGATATCTGGGCCTATGTCGCGTTCTCGGCAGCAGCAGCTGGACCTGGTGGTGAGGCGCAGATAGATACAGCGGGGACGTCTGTGGACCCAGATCTGGTTCGGGGTGAGTGGAAATTGCAGCCAGTGAGAGAGGGGTGCAGAGTGAAATGCGGCGAGGTGGGGCGCGATGAAGATCCCCGAGTCCCGCTCCAAGGGATGGTCTGTTGCCAAAAATCCACTGGCCCCTGAGGGTGGTCCCTCCCTTAGACTTGGGCAGAGGAGGCCCATGCCCTGGGCCTGCACTAGGCGGGGCCCCTGCCTCTTCCAGGGCTCTCCAGGAATGTGTCGGAAGCCCCTTCTCCCTGCCGTTTCCGCTCCCCAGCACCCCTAACCCATCTCTTCCACACACACACCCCACCACCACGACCACCACCACCACCACCCCCCCCCAAACCACCACCCTCCCTCAAGTACCTGGGCTAGGCTGAGGAGGGTGCTCCCTCCCCAAGGACCCTAGCTCTCTTTCAGGCACACCGGTTGCCTGACACCTTCCTCCTGCAACAGGGGCGATCAGGAATGCATCTCAGAGGCGTCCCAGGACCCAGTGCCCTTTCCTCAGTAGGGGCTCCGCTGACAGATTTCTGTCCCCTGTGTGCCTCTCTTGAAGAAACCAGGCAAAGCCTACGGTGAAACAGAGGTACAGAGAAGAAGACCCGATTGAGGCAGAGGCATTCCACTGGGGCTTCTTAGGACCGCAGCCTAGCCTGGGAGACGCAGATTCAGGAGGCACTTGAATGATGTTCTGCTGCACTACAAAACGGAGGAAGGTTCTGAAGGCAAAACCTCCCAGGCCATAGTTAGTTCCATGAGTTGTGCGTCAAGAATTCGGATTGGAACTGCTCCAAAGTAAGGGTGCTTGTGAAGCAAGGCTTGGTTGGGGTCCAAAATGACTACAGAGGTGCAAGAGGGGAACTTTTGAGACCACACTTGTGGCAGCTAGCAGATGTTAGAGAAGCTAGAAGAGACAGGCTTCTAACAGTGTAGTAAGAGCCAGGTGTGTTGGCAGGTATGCCTGTCCGAGTTTGATTCTGGGCAAGGCGCCCTGTGTGTGTGTGTGTGTGTGTGTGTGTGTGTGTGTGTGTGTGTGTGTGTGTCTGTCTGTCTGTCTCTGTGTCTGTGTGTCGGTGTGTGTCTTAGGGCAAAGGGCCAGGAGAACTTGGGGGTGGGGTACCTGGGGTCTGGACCTTGACGGCAGCTGTGTTTGAGTCCCAACCCAGGCACATACCCCGGTGGGCATGGGTGGGGTGAGGGAGGGAGGCGGGCACTCACTGCAAATCTCC
Organism: Eubalaena glacialis; assembly: GCF_028564815.1. NCBI lineage: Eukaryota > Metazoa > Chordata > Mammalia > Artiodactyla > Balaenidae > Eubalaena > Eubalaena glacialis. Next base: position 5,269 of record NW_026871817.1, on the reverse strand, counting down.
GTGTCAGTCCATTGCCACCCCCATCGTGGTGATCATCACGACAGGGCTCTAGCTCTTCTCAAAAGAACCACAGTGGAACGACAGCCATTTTTTCCAGGCCCCAGTGATTTTCATTCTCCGTTTTTTCAAAGGCTTTCTCGTTCCGCGCCCTCCAGCGCTCAAGGTTCTGGTGGTGGCAGCAACCCAGTTCCAGGCGAGTCTGCCAAAACTCATCAGAAAACAAAGGGGAGTGTGGTGCATTTCCTGGGATGCAGATCATGCTGAAAGAAATAGGAACAGACGTTCCATCCTAGGTGAAAGACACAGAAGGGAAATGCCCAGTCCGGACCGGGAATGGAAGGTCCTTGATGAGGTGAAAAACAGAACAAAGCAAAGCAATGGAAATAGGGGATGGCCAAGACTTCCCAAGAACAGAAGCACTGACCGGAGCCAAAAGGGGTTTAAGAAGGAAAAGCGAACCCAGTGCCATGGAACGCGTGTACTGCAGAGGAGGAGGAGGAGAGAATCATGGAGAAGACGGAAGAGCACACACAAGCACAGAGAAGAGAGAGAGCGAGTCAGACAGGTGTGGAATCGGGATGCGGCCAGGAAGGAGGGAGGCAGAGGGTGCACCTCTGAGGCGGTGTTTGGAGATTTCAGGGCTGATAATGACCCCAAGCCGTGCTTTGGACCACAGGGAGAACCCCCAGGGGGGGTCACGATGAAGAAGTTCCTATCCAGGACCACAGGAGGAGATGTGCTGAGCCCCAACCCATGCTCTCAGAAGCTTGCAGTCAGGGTGAGCCGACCCCAAACACCCAGAGAGAGCACTTTCCAACAGCAGAGGATAGCCCCACCGCCCCCATCCCATCCCGGGGTCCCTACATCCCAGCAAGAAGACTGGAAGCTAGCAAATGAAGTGCTGGTAGGCCAAAACACACAGCTCAACTGGAAGTGGATCGGTGGTGGTGAATTTTCCAGAAGGTTGTAGTCGAGTGGATCATGCCTTGCCCAAGGGACTTTCCTCTTCCAGATCATGGCGCTGTGGTCGGGTTAGGTGAGTTGAGCGCTGGGGGAAAGGGGCTCGGGTGGGGGTGGGATTTGGGGCATTCGCATCATGAGCATGACTTTCGGCATCTTTCCTGCAAGTGTATCATGAGTTCCTCATAGAGATTCCTTGTGTTTTTGGGTGTGGAAGGGTGCCTCTCAGGATGCAGAGGGGCTTCCTTCCACGTGCTGTTCCCAGGACATGGCAAGTCAGGCACATTTGAAGAAAAGCCAGGAAAAGCGATAAGGAAGGAAACAAGAATCCCACTGAGCCACACAGCCAGACAGAGCCACGGAGCCACCTTGTCACGGAGGGGGTGGGGTGGGGTGGGGTGGTGGTGAGTGGGGGGGAAATGGGGACTGCAGGGAGTCCCGGGCTCCTCAGACAAGCCCCATCCCTCCACGGGCACGGCAGTTCCTTGGGCCTGGGCTCAGGCTCGGGCTCTGGCTCGGGCTCTGGCTCTGGCTCTGGCTCTGGCTCTGGCTCTGGCTCTGGCTCTGGCTGCAGGCGCTGAAGCCCACGAGGGAGCAAAGCCCCCCAGAAGCCCACAGTCAGTCCCCTGTCCAGCTCACAGGGCAGTCCCCCTTCCGGGACAGTCCCAGGCACACACTGAGGATTGACCTGAGCAAGGGATACCACCACTAGGCTCCTGATCCTGCTTGGTCAGCCTGGCCCGGCCTGGCCTTATTCCACTCTGCACTCCGCAACTATCCATTTATGTAGCCTTCCTTCTTCCTTCCTCCCTCCCTTTCTTCCTCCCTCCCTTCCTTGCGTCCTTCCATCCGCTCATTTATCCTTGCTTCCATCCATGTGCTGGACGCACTGGAGGATGGGGGCCCGGGCTTCTTCCAAAGGCACGGGGGCCGCCGGCGGCGCCTGCCCCTAGCCCGGCCAGCCGCCAGAGGGCGCGCCCGCGTCACGGAGAGCCCCGCCCCCGTTTGCTGAGTAACCCGCCAGGGCAACAAACGGGAAACCCGGGGCAACCAAGGCGATTGTCCGCGCCCGCCTGGTCGGAGGGCAGGCTTCCACCAGTAGAAGGCTGGCTGTCAGAGCCCAGGGAGGGGAGAGAGGAGGACGGAGGGCAGCGAGGGATGTAGGGAGGGTGCGCCAGCCCTCCGGTCCCCAGGTTCTGGACATCCTAGATCTCTGGGTCTGTGCCACCGTCTCCGCCAGTGGCTGCCGAAGCTGGTGGCCAGACCAAGGCACGCCGGGTACCTCTGTGGATCCAAATCTGGATCGGCATGGGTGGGAATGGTGTCAAATGGGAGGAGGGTGTGGGATGCCATCTGGTGAGGCGGGGGCGAGGAACATCGCAGAGTCCCGGCTCGAACTGTGAACTGTGGTCGTGTCACCAGAAAATCCACTGACCCCGAAAGTGGTAGCTCCCCTAGACGTGGGCAGAGGAGGCCCATGCCCTGGTGCCACACTGGTTTCGGGTGGCGGGTGAGACGGGGGTCCCTGCCTCTGCCTCTCCCAGTGCCTCGCAGGGATGTGATTGCAAGGCCCTACTCCGCGCAGTTCTTCCCAACTAGCCCCCAACTTCTCCCCCCACCCCTCACCCGCCCCCCCTCCCACTCCATCCTGCTTGGTAAGCCTGGGCTGGCCCGGGCCGGCCTTTCCTCCCCTCTTGGGAGCCCCAACAATCCGTCCATCTACTCATCCGTCAGTCCTTCTTGCTTTTTGAACCATACATCCATCTGATGAGGATAGTCATCAACAAAGAATCCATAATAGGAAAAGAAAAGAGTTATTGGAGCCAAACGGAGACTCGAGCGCGGGAGACAGCCTCTCACAGGGCTCGGAGGAACTGCTCTGGAGAAGCATGACTTTCAGCCTAGTTTTATATGTGAGGGCAGAGAACCTCTATCGCGTCAGGGGTCCATTCCTTGTCTTCTTGTTTCCAAAAGAGACAGATGAGCACATAGACCGCGAATCAGCATGGCCTTGGCGCCTGCCAAAGGAGCCTTCTCATCGGACGACTAGTAGCACTGGCGTCCAGGTAAGGGAGGCATTTTATGTGTATCTTGAAAAAGGACGTCTTTATTTCTGGACAGTGCACGCTTTTCTGTAACGATGAAAGCACATGTACAATGTATGTTTAAGAGGCCACAAAACAGGCTGTTGCAGTTAGCATAGAAATCATGTGAGAGCCAGCATGACTTCCCTGTACCCCAACATGGGAACACTGCTTTCATCCCATCCATCCGTCCTTCCGTGCATGCATCCATCCATCCATCCATCCATCCATCCACTGGACCACTGGAAGTCACAGGCCCCAGGCCCTTCAGAGAGCACCGGACACAGCTTTCACCTGTACCTGCCAAGCGACAAAGGGCGCTCCGGATCCCTAGAGCCTAACAGACCCAACCCTTAGCAAACCTGCTAGTCATTGTGAGGTCAGCCTCCCACTCCACCCCCCCAACCCCACCCCCAGCCCGTGCCCCGCGCGCTCACGCTCACGCAGTTGGAGGGCTGGCTTCAACTCCGGTGAGTGAGCTGGGTAGGGACGGGGAAGGAGAGAGAGAACAGAGGGAGATGGCGGGAAGTACGGAGGGTGCGCCAGCCTTCCTCTCCTCACGTTACTGACGTCCCGGATCTCAGAGTCTGTGTCTGTCGACATCTTCGAACCACTGCCCCCACACTGATGGCTGGAACTGGTGGCGAGACGCCAAGTGGACCCAAATCCGGATCTAGGTGGGAGGTGATGGAGTCCACTGTATGGAGAAAGGGGGCGTGGTTTGGAATCTGGTGCCTGGTGAGGCGGCGAGCGGCATGAAGGTCCCCATGTCCCCGCTCAAAATGACGGTCACGTCGCCGAGAAACCCACTGACCCGGAGAGAGAGCGGTACCTCCCCTAGACATGGGCAGAGGCCGCCCGTGCCCTGGCGTCACACTGGGCGGGTTCTCTGCCGCTTCCATTGCTTTGCAGGAAACTGTGGAAAACCGCTTCTTTCCGCCATTCTTCCACGCTAGGCTCGCAACCTCTCCCCGCCTCCTTCTCCCCTCCCCTCCCCGCCCTTCACCGCCCCTACCCTCCCCTCCCCTCCGCTTGCCGCCCCCTCGGCAGGGCTTTCCTCCACTCTGCGGGGCCCCAACAGTCCGTCCGTATATTCCTCCAACCTTCCATCGAGCCGTGGATCCGCCCACCCTTCCTTCCGTCTGTCGGTCTGCCGGACCACTGGAAGACCTAGGCCCCAGGCCCTTCCTAGAGCACCGGACACGGCCCGCGCCTGCGCCCGCCCGCCAGCCCGCCAGCCAGCCAGCCAGCCAACGTGTCGCCCACCCCTCAGAGACAAGTCGCTTAGCAACCGTGCCCGAGGCGCAGCCAGGCCTCGCGGCCTGGTCGCCTGCGCATGCGCGCCTGGAGGACCGGCTTCAGCTCCACCAGCCAGAAGGACGACAGGAGGGCCGAGCGGCCACGGTGAGAGGCGGCCTTCCCGAGTTGGTCGTATGGACGCCTCCCCTTAGGTCCCAGCCCAACCGAAGCTCCCGGCCTCAGCGGGAAGTTTCTTTCCCTGTTGGATTCCCACTGCCATCAAGGAAACGCAGGCTGAGATACTAACAGCACACGCCCGAGTCGAGGGCTTGGCTCACCAATCAACTTCTCCTCTGGGGGCTCACAAGGCAGGAAGTTTAAAGGTAGGGTTCGTTCGTGAGGCGGAGGCATGGGTATTGGTTTTCTGGGAAGAGGCGGGGTTCTTCTCCCTGGAACCGTGGTCCCATCTTCTTCTTTTCCTTCCTTCCCTGTGGTCAGGTGTTTCCCATCAGGCTAACTGGAGTCCAGTGAGCGTATAATGAGGCTCGGGTTCAGGAGAGGTCAAGAGGGTGATTTCATCAATTCCAGTCACATGTTGATATTTCTCTTGGGTTCTCTCCTTCTGAGGTTTGGTTCTGCAACTGAAGGCTGGGGCAGGTGGTTTCCCTTGGAGGGACGGGCCGGGGTATTGTTCTGGGGCAACCACCTGGGGGACAGTAGGGAGGGTGCGCCAGCACCCTCTTTCCTTAGGTTACCCACAGCCCAGATATCTGGGCCTATGTCGCGTTCTCGGCAGCAGCAGCTGGACCTGGTGGTGAGGCGCAGATAGATACAGCGGGGACGTCTGTGGACCCAGATCTGGTTCGGGGTGAGTGGAAATTGCAGCCAGTGAGAGAGGGGTGCAGAGTGAAATGCGGCGAGGTGGGGCGCGATGAAGATCCCCGAGTCCCGCTCCAAGGATGGTCTGTTGCCAAAAATCCACTGGC
>NW_026871816.1:0-40374 GCF_028564815.1 Eubalaena glacialis | reverse complement strand
TAAAACTAACCCTAACCCTAACCCTAACCCCTAACCCATACCCTACGCCGTACCCTCACCCGTACCCTAACCCGTACCCTAAGCCGTACCCTAACCCTAACCCTAACCCTAACCCATACGCTACGCCGTAGCCTCACCCATACCCTAACCCGTATCCTAAGCCGTACCCTAACCCTAACCCTAACCCTAACCTATACCCTACGCCATACCCTCACCTGTATCCTAACCCGTACCCTAAGCCGTACCCTAACCCTAACCCTAACCATAACCCTAACCCTACCCTACGCCGTACCCTAACCCGTACCCTAACCCGTATCCTAAGCCGTACCCTAACCCTAACCAATACCCTACGCAGTACCCTCACCCGTACCCTCACCCGTACCCTAAGCCGTACTCTAACCCTAACCCTAACCCTAACCCTAACCCTAAACCCTACCCTACGCCGTACCCTCACCCGTTACCCTATCCCATACCCTAAGCCGTACCCTAACCCTAACACTAACCCTAACCCTAACCCTAACCCTAACCCTAAACTACCGTTGACTGCTTTTGCCTCCATTAGATTTCCTAAGCACTAGTGTTTTAAGGAACAGGTTAAAAAGAAAATCCTAATGTGATTTTTTTATAATGTGTTTATTCTTTATCTTATCGTAGTGACTGAAATCTTCTCCATGGCTGGACCCCAAATAATATTCCTTTAGGTGCTAAGTGGTATCTAGAGAGTGGGATAGGTTTAATAAATACCCTAATCCTAACGTGTACCCTAACCCTAACCCATACTGTAACCCTAACGCGTAACCTAACCCTAACCCAAACCCTAACCCTAACATGTACGCTAATCCTAACCCGTACCCTAAACCAATCCCTAACCCTAAAACTAACCTGAACCCTAACCCTAACCCATACCCTACGCCGTACCCTCACCCATACCCTAACCCGTACCCTAAGCCGTACCCTAACCCTAACCCTAACCCATACCCTACAACGTACCCTCACACTTACCCTAAACAGTACCCTAAGCCGTACCCTAACCCTAACCCTAACCCTAAACTATACCTTACGCCCTACCCTCAGTCGTACCCTAAACCGGACCCTAAGCCGTACCCTAACACTTAACCCTAACCCTAAACCTAACCCTAACCCTAACCCTAATGAATACCTTATCCCTAACGCGTAACTGAACCCTAACCCATACCCTAACCCTAACACGTACCCCATTCCTAAGCGGTACCCTAAACCTAGCCCTAACCCTCAATCTAACCCTACCCCTACCCCATACACTACGCTGTACACTAATCCTAACCCGTACCCTAAACCTAGCCCTAACCCTAAAACTAACCCTAACCGTAACCCATAAACTACGCCGTACCCTCACCCATACCCTAACCCGTACCCTAAGCCGAACCCTAACCCTAACCTTAACCCTAACCCTAAACTACCCTTGACTGCTTCTGCCTCCAATAGATTTCCTAAGCACTAGTGTTTTAAGGAACAGGTCAAAAATAAAATCCTAATGTGATTCCTTTATAATGTGTGTGTTCTTTATCTTATCCTCATGTCTACAATCCTCTCCATGGCTGGACCCCAATTAATATTCCTTTATGCGCAAAGTGGTATCTAGAGAGTGGGATAGGTTTAATAAATACCTTAACCCTAAGGCGTACCCTAACCCTAACCCATAGCCTAACCCTAACACGTACCCTAATCCTAACCCGTAACCTAAACCTAGCCCTAACCCTAAAAGTAACCCTAACCCTAACCCTAACCCATACCAAACACCGTACCCACACTCGTACCCTAACCCATACCCTAAGCCGTACCCTAACCCTAACCCTAACCCTAACCCTAACCCTAACTTAGCCCTAACCCTAAAACTAAACCTAACCCTAAGCGTAACCCATACCCTACGCCGTACCCTCACACATAACCTAACACGTACCCTAAGCCGTACCCTAACCCTAACCCTAACCCTAACCCTAAACTACCCTTGACTGCTTTTGCCACCAATAGATTTCCTAAGCACTAGTGTTGTAAGGAACAGGTTAAAAAGAAAATCCGAATGTCATTACTTTGTAATGTGTGTGTTCTATATCTTATCCTAGTGACTAAAATCTTCTCCATAGCTAGACCCCAAATAATAATCCTTTACGTGCTAAGTTGTATCTAGAGAGTGGGATAGGTTTAATAAATATCCTAATCCTAATGCGTACCCTAACCCTAACCCATACCCTAACCCTACCACATACCCTAATCCTAACCCGTACCCTAAACCTAGCCCTAACCCTAAATCTAACCCTAATCCTAACCCTAACCCATACCCTACGCCATACCCTCACCCATACCCTAACTTGTACCCTAAGCCGCACCCTAAACCTAAACCTAAACTTAACACTAACCCTAATCCTAAACCATACCCTACACCGTACCCTCACCCGTACCCTAACCCGTACCCTGACCCTAACCTTAACCCTAATCCTAACCCTAACCTAAGCCGTACCCTTACCCTAACCCTAAAGCTAAACCTAACCCTAACTCATACCCTACGCCATACCCTAACCCGTAACCTAGCCCGTATCCGAAGCCGTACACTAACCCTAACCCATACCCTACGCCGTAACCTCACCCGTACCCTCACCCGTACCCTAAGCCGTACCCTAACCCTAACCCTAACCCTAACCCTAACCCTAACCCCTACCCTACGCCGTACCCTCACCCGTACCCTATCCCATACCTTAAGCCGTACCCTAACCCTAACACTAACCCTAACCCTAACCCTAACCCTAAACGACCCTTGACTGCTTTTGCCTCCATTAGATTTCCTAAGCACTAGTGTTTTAAGGAACAGGTTAAAAAGAAAATCCTAATGTGATTTTATTATAATGAGTTTATTCTTTATCTTATCCTAGTGACTAAAATCTCCTCCATGGCTGGACCCCAAATAATATTCCTTTACGTGCTAAGTGGTATCTACAGAGTGGGATAGGTTTAATAAATACCCTAATCCTAACGTGTACCCTAACCCTAACCCGTACCCTAACCCTAACGCATACCCTAACCCTAACCCAAACCCTAACCCTGACACGTACGCTAATCCTAACCCGTACCCTAAACCAATCCCTAAACCTAAAACTAACCCTAAACCTACCCCTAACCCTAACCCATACCCTACGCCGTACCCTCACCCGTACCCTAACCCGTACCCTAACCCGTATCCTAAGCCGTACCCTATCCCTAACCCTATCCCTAACCTATACCCTACGCCGTAACCTCACCCGTACCCTAACCCGTACCCTAAGCCGTACCCTAACCCTAACCCTAACCTTAAACCTAACCCATACCCTATGCCGTAACCTAACCCGTACCCTAGACCGTATCCTAAGCCGTACCCTAACACTAACCCATACCCTACGCCGTACCCTCACCCGTACCCTCACCCGTACCCTAAGCCGTACCCTAACCCTAACCTTAACCCTAACCCTAACCCATACCCTACGCCGTACCCTAACCCGTACCCTAACCCGTATCCTAAGCCGTACCCTAACCCTAACCAATACCCTACGCAGTACCCTCACCCGTACCCTCACCCGTACCATAAGCCGTACCCTAAACCTAACACTAACCCTAACCCTAACCCTAACCCCTACACTACGCCGTACCCTAACCCGTACCTAACCCGTATTCTAAGCCGTACCCTAACCCTAACAAATACCCTACACAGTACCCTCACCCGTACCCTCACCCGTACCCTAAGCCATACCCTAACCCTAAACCTAACCCTAACCCTAATCCCTACCCTACGCCGTACCCTCACCCGTACCCTATCCCATACCCTAAGCCGTACCCTAACCCTAACCCTAACCCTAACCCTAACCCTAACCCTAAACTACCCTTGACTTCTTTTGCCTCCATTCGATTTCCTAAGCACTAGTGTTTTAAGGAACAGGTTAAAAAGAAAATCCTAATGTGATTTTTTTATAATGTGTTTATCCTTTATCTTATCCTAGTGACTAAAATCTTCTCCATGGCTGGACCCCAAATAATATTCCTTTACGTGCTAAGTGGTATCTAGAGAGTGGGATAGGTTTAATAAATACCCTAATCCTAACGTGTACCTAACCCTAACCCATACCCTAACCCTAAGGCGTACCCTAACAATAACACGTACGCTAATCCTAACCCGTACCCTAAACCAATCCCTAACCCTAAAACTAACCCTAACCCTAACCCTAACCCTAACCCATACCCTAAGCCATAGCCTCACCCGTAACCTAACACGTACCCTAAGCCGTACCCTAACCCTAACCCTAACCCTAACCCTAACCGTACCCTAACCCGTATCCTAAGCCTGACCCTAACCCTAACCCTAACCCTAAACCTAACCCTAACCCATACCCTACGCCGTACCCTCACCCGTAAACTCACCCGTACCCTAAGCCATACCCTAAACCTAACCCTAACCCTAACCTATACACTACGTCGTAACCTCACCCGTACCCTAACCCGTACCCTAAGCCGTACCCTAACCCTAACCCTAACCCTAACCCTAACCCCTACCCTACGCCGTACCCTAACCCATACCCTAACCCGTATCCTAAGCCGTACCCTAACCCTAACCAACACCCTACGCAGTACCCTCACCCGTACCCTAAGCCGTACCCTAACCCTAACCCTAACCCTAACCCCTACCCTACGCCGTACCCTCACCCGTACCCTATCCCATACCCTGAGCCGTACCCTAACCCTAACACTAACCCTAACCCTAACCCTAACCCTAACCCTAAACTACCCTTGACTGCTTTTGCCTCCATTAGATTTCCTAAGCACTAGTGTTTTAAGGAACAGGTTAAAAGGAAAATCCTAACGTGATTTTTTTATAATGTGTTTATTCTTTATCTTATCCTAGTGACTAAAATCTTCTCCATGGCTGGACCCCAAATAATATTCCTTTACGTGCTAAGTGGTATCTAGAGAGTGGGATAGGTTTAATAAATACCCTAATCCTAACGTGTACCCTAACCCTAACCCATACCCTAACCCTAACGCGTACCCTAACCCTAACCCAAACCCTAACCCTAACACGTACGCTAATCCTAACCCGTACCCTAAACCAATCCCTAACCCTAAAACTAACCCTAACCCTAACCCTAACCCTAACCCATACCCTACGCCGTACCCTCACCCGTACCCTAACCCGTACCCTAAGCCGTACCCTAACCCTAACCCTAACCCTAACCCATACGCTACGCCATAGCATCACCCGTACCCTAACCCGTATCCTAAGCCGTACCCTAACCCTAACCCTAACCTATACCCTACGCCGTACCCTCACCTGTACCTAACCCGTACCCTAAGCCGTACCCTAGCCCTAACCCTAACCCTAACCCTAACCCCTACCCTACGCCGTACCCTAACCCGTACCCTAACCCGTATCCTAAGCCGTACCCTAACCCTAACCAACACCCTACGCAGTACCCTCACCCGTACCCTCACCCGTACCCTAAGCCGTACCCTAACCCTAACCCTAACCCTAACCCTAACCCCTACCCTACGCCGTACCCTCACCCGTACCCTATCCCATACCCTAAGCCGTACCCTAACCCTAACACTAACCCTAACCCTAACCCTAACCATAACCCTAAACTACCCTTGACTGCTTTTGCCTCCATTAGATTTCCTAAGCACTAGTGTTTTAAGGAACAGGTTAAAAGGAAAATCCTAACGTGATTTTTTTATAATGTGTTTATTCTTTATCTTATCCTAGTGACTAAAATCTTCTCCATGGCTGGACCCCAAATAATATTCCTTTACGTGCTAAGTGGTATCTAGAGAGTGGGATACGTTTAATAAATACCCTAATCCTAACGTGTACCCTAAAGCTAACCCATACCCTAACCCTAACGCGTACCCTAACCCTAACCCAAACCCTAACCCTAACACGTACGCTAATCCTAACCCGTACCCTAAACCAATCCCTAACCCTAAAACTAACCCTAACCCTAACCCTAACCCTAACCCATACCCTACGCCGTACCCTCACCCGTACCCTAACCCGTACCCTAAGCCGTACCCTAACCCTAACCCTAACCCTAACCCATACGCTACGCCGTAGCCTCACCCATACCCTAACCCGTATCCTAAGCCGTACCCTAACCCTAACCCTAACCCTAACCTATACCCTACGCCATACCCTCACCTGTATCCTAACCCGTACCCTAAGCCGTACCCTAACCCTAACCCTAACCATAACCCTAACCCCTACCCTACGCCGTACCCTAACCCGTACCCTAACCCGTATCCTAAGCCGTACCCTAACCCTAACCAATACCCTACGCAGTACCCTCACCCGTACCCTCACCCGTACCCTAAGCCGTACTCTAACCCTAACCCTAACCCTAACCCTAACCCTAAACCCTACCCTACGCCGTACCCTCACCCGTACCCTATCCCATACCCTAAGCCGTACCCTAACCCTAACACTAACCCTAACCCTAACCCTAACCCTAACCCTAAACTACCGTTGACTGCTTTTGCCTCCATTAGATTTCCTAAGCACTAGTGTTTTAAGGAACAGGTTAAAAAGAAAATCCTAATGTGATTTTTTTATAATGTGTTTATTCTTTATCTTATCGTAGTGACTGAAATCTTCTCCATGGCTGGACCCCAAATAATATTCCTTTAGGTGCTAAGTGGTATCTAGAGAGTGGGATAGGTTTAATAAATACCCTAATCCTAACGTGTACCCTAACCCTAACCCATACTGTAACCCTAACGCGTAACCTAACCCTAACCCAAACCCTAACCCTAACATGTACGCTAATCCTAACCCGTACCCTAAACCAATCCCTAACCCTAAAACTAACCTGAACCCTAACCCTAACCCATACCCTACGCCGTACCCTCACCCATACCCTAACCCGTACCCTAAGCCGTACCCTAACCCTAACCCTAACCCATACCCTACAACGTACCCTCACACTTACCCTAAACAGTACCCTAAGCCGTACCCTAACCCTAACCCTAACCCTAAACTATACCTTACGCCCTACCCTCAGTCGTACCCTAAACCGGACCCTAAGCCGTACCCTAACACTTAACCCTAACCCTAAACCTAACCCTAACCCTAACCCTAATGAATACCTTATCCCTAACGCGTAACTGAACCCTAACCCATACCCTAACCCTAACACGTACCCCATTCCTAAGCGGTACCCTAAACCTAGCCCTAACCCTCAATCTAACCCTACCCCTACCCCATACACTACGCTGTACACTAATCCTAACCCGTACCCTAAACCTAGCCCTAACCCTAAAACTAACCCTAACCGTAACCCATAAACTACGCCGTACCCTCACCCATACCCTAACCCGTACCCTAAGCCGAACCCTAACCCTAACCTTAACCCTAACCCTAAACTACCCTTGACTGCTTCTGCCTCCAATAGATTTCCTAAGCACTAGTGTTTTAAGGAACAGGTCAAAAATAAAATCCTAATGTGATTCCTTTATAATGTGTGTGTTCTTTATCTTATCCTCATGTCTACAATCCTCTCCATGGCTGGACCCCAATTAATATTCCTTTATGCGCAAAGTGGTATCTAGAGAGTGGGATAGGTTTAATAAATACCTTAACCCTAAGGCGTACCCTAACCCTAACCCATAGCCTAACCCTAACACGTACCCTAATCCTAACCCGTAACCTAAACCTAGCCCTAACCCTAAAAGTAACCCTAACCCTAACCCTAACCCATACCAAACACCGTACCCACACTCGTACCCTAACCCATACCCTAAGCCGTACCCTAACCCTAACCCTAACCCTAACCCTAACCCTAACTTAGCCCTAACCCTAAAACTAAACCTAACCCTAAGCGTAACCCATACCCTACGCCGTACCCTCACACATAACCTAACACGTACCCTAAGCCGTACCCTAACCCTAACCCTAACCCTAACCCTAAACTACCCTTGACTGCTTTTGCCACCAATAGATTTCCTAAGCACTAGTGTTGTAAGGAACAGGTTAAAAAGAAAATCCGAATGTCATTACTTTGTAATGTGTGTGTTCTATATCTTATCCTAGTGACTAAAATCTTCTCCATAGCTAGACCCCAAATAATAATCCTTTACGTGCTAAGTTGTATCTAGAGAGTGGGATAGGTTTAATAAATATCCTAATCCTAATGCGTACCCTAACCCTAACCCATACCCTAACCCTACCACATACCCTAATCCTAACCCGTACCCTAAACCTAGCCCTAACCCTAAATCTAACCCTAATCCTAACCCTAACCCATACCCTACGCCATACCCTCACCCATACCCTAACTTGTACCCTAAGCCGCACCCTAAACCTAAACCTAAACTTAACACTAACCCTAATCCTAAACCATACCCTACACCGTACCCTCACCCGTACCCTAACCCGTACCCTGACCCTAACCTTAACCCTAATCCTAACCCTAACCTAAGCCGTACCCTTACCCTAACCCTAAAGCTAAACCTAACCCTAACTCATACCCTACGCCATACCCTAACCCGTAACCTAGCCCGTATCCGAAGCCGTACACTAACCCTAACCCATACCCTACGCCGTAACCTCACCCGTACCCTCACCCGTACCCTAAGCCGTACCCTAACCCTAACCCTAACCCTAACCCTAACCCTAACCCCTACCCTACGCCGTACCCTCACCCGTACCCTATCCCATACCTTAAGCCGTACCCTAACCCTAACACTAACCCTAACCCTAACCCTAACCCTAAACGACCCTTGACTGCTTTTGCCTCCATTAGATTTCCTAAGCACTAGTGTTTTAAGGAACAGGTTAAAAAGAAAATCCTAATGTGATTTTATTATAATGAGTTTATTCTTTATCTTATCCTAGTGACTAAAATCTCCTCCATGGCTGGACCCCAAATAATATTCCTTTACGTGCTAAGTGGTATCTACAGAGTGGGATAGGTTTAATAAATACCCTAATCCTAACGTGTACCCTAACCCTAACCCGTACCCTAACCCTAACGCATACCCTAACCCTAACCCAAACCCTAACCCTGACACGTACGCTAATCCTAACCCGTACCCTAAACCAATCCCTAAACCTAAAACTAACCCTAAACCTACCCCTAACCCTAACCCATACCCTACGCCGTACCCTCACCCGTACCCTAACCCGTACCCTAACCCGTATCCTAAGCCGTACCCTATCCCTAACCCTATCCCTAACCTATACCCTACGCCGTAACCTCACCCGTACCCTAACCCGTACCCTAAGCCGTACCCTAACCCTAACCCTAACCTTAAACCTAACCCATACCCTATGCCGTAACCTAACCCGTACCCTAGACCGTATCCTAAGCCGTACCCTAACACTAACCCATACCCTACGCCGTACCCTCACCCGTACCCTCACCCGTACCCTAAGCCGTACCCTAACCCTAACCTTAACCCTAACCCTAACCCATACCCTACGCCGTACCCTAACCCGTACCCTAACCCGTATCCTAAGCCGTACCCTAACCCTAACCAATACCCTACGCAGTACCCTCACCCGTACCCTCACCCGTACCATAAGCCGTACCCTAAACCTAACACTAACCCTAACCCTAACCCTAACCCCTACACTACGCCGTACCCTAACCCGTACCTAACCCGTATTCTAAGCCGTACCCTAACCCTAACAAATACCCTACACAGTACCCTCACCCGTACCCTCACCCGTACCCTAAGCCATACCCTAACCCTAAACCTAACCCTAACCCTAATCCCTACCCTACGCCGTACCCTCACCCGTACCCTATCCCATACCCTAAGCCGTACCCTAACCCTAACCCTAACCCTAACCCTAACCCTAACCCTAAACTACCCTTGACTTCTTTTGCCTCCATTCGATTTCCTAAGCACTAGTGTTTTAAGGAACAGGTTAAAAAGAAAATCCTAATGTGATTTTTTTATAATGTGTTTATCCTTTATCTTATCCTAGTGACTAAAATCTTCTCCATGGCTGGACCCCAAATAATATTCCTTTACGTGCTAAGTGGTATCTAGAGAGTGGGATAGGTTTAATAAATACCCTAATCCTAACGTGTACCTAACCCTAACCCATACCCTAACCCTAAGGCGTACCCTAACAATAACACGTACGCTAATCCTAACCCGTACCCTAAACCAATCCCTAACCCTAAAACTAACCCTAACCCTAACCCTAACCCTAACCCATACCCTAAGCCATAGCCTCACCCGTAACCTAACACGTACCCTAAGCCGTACCCTAACCCTAACCCTAACCCTAACCCTAACCGTACCCTAACCCGTATCCTAAGCCTGACCCTAACCCTAACCCTAACCCTAAACCTAACCCTAACCCATACCCTACGCCGTACCCTCACCCGTAAACTCACCCGTACCCTAAGCCATACCCTAAACCTAACCCTAACCCTAACCTATACACTACGTCGTAACCTCACCCGTACCCTAACCCGTACCCTAAGCCGTACCCTAACCCTAACCCTAACCCTAACCCTAACCCCTACCCTACGCCGTACCCTAACCCATACCCTAACCCGTATCCTAAGCCGTACCCTAACCCTAACCAACACCCTACGCAGTACCCTCACCCGTACCCTAAGCCGTACCCTAACCCTAACCCTAACCCTAACCCCTACCCTACGCCGTACCCTCACCCGTACCCTATCCCATACCCTGAGCCGTACCCTAACCCTAACACTAACCCTAACCCTAACCCTAACCCTAACCCTAAACTACCCTTGACTGCTTTTGCCTCCATTAGATTTCCTAAGCACTAGTGTTTTAAGGAACAGGTTAAAAGGAAAATCCTAACGTGATTTTTTTATAATGTGTTTATTCTTTATCTTATCCTAGTGACTAAAATCTTCTCCATGGCTGGACCCCAAATAATATTCCTTTACATGCTAAGTGGTATCTAGAGAGTGGGATAGGTTTAATAAATACCCTAATCCTAACGTGTACCCTAACCCTAACCCATACCCTAACCCTAACGCGTACCCTAACCCTAACCCAAACCCTAACCCTAACACGTACGCTAATCCTAACCCGTACCCTAAACCAATCCCTAACCCTAAAACTAACCCTAACCCTAACCCTAACCCTAACCCATACCCTACGCCGTACCCTCACCCGTACCCTAACCCGTACCCTAAGCCGTACCCTAACCCTAACCCTAACCCTAACCCATACGCTACGCCATAGCATCACCCGTACCCTAACCCGTATCCTAAGCCGTACCCTAACCCTAACCCTAACCTATACCCTACGCCGTACCCTCACCTGTACCTAACCCGTACCCTAAGCCGTACCCTAGCCCTAACCCTAACCCTAACCCTAACCCCTACCCTACGCCGTACCCTAACCCGTACCCTAACCCGTATCCTAAGCCGTACCCTAACCCTAACCAACACCCTACGCAGTACCCTCACCCGTACCCTCACCCGTACCCTAAGCCGTACCCTAACCCTAACCCTAACCCTAACCCTAACCCCTACCCTACGCCGTACCCTCACCCGTACCCTATCCCATACCCTAAGCCGTACCCTAACCCTAACACTAACCCTAACCCTAACCCTAACCATAACCCTAAACTACCCTTGACTGCTTTTGCCTCCATTAGATTTCCTAAGCACTAGTGTTTTAAGGAACAGGTTAAAAGGAAAATCCTAACGTGATTTTTTTATAATGTGTTTATTCTTTATCTTATCCTAGTGACTAAAATCTTCTCCATGGCTGGACCCCAAATAATATTCCTTTACGTGCTAAGTGGTATCTAGAGAGTGGGATACGTTTAATAAATACCCTAATCCTAACGTGTACCCTAAAGCTAACCCATACCCTAACCCTAACGCGTACCCTAACCCTAACCCAAACCCTAACCCTAACACGTACGCTAATCCTAACCCGTACCCTAAACCAATCCCTAACCCTAAAACTAACCCTAACCCTAACCCTAACCCTAACCCATACCCTACGCCGTACCCTCACCCGTACCCTAACCCGTACCCTAAGCCGTACCCTAACCCTAACCCTAACCCTAACCCATACGCTACGCCGTAGCCTCACCCATACCCTAACCCGTATCCTAAGCCGTACCCTAACCCTAACCCTAACCCTAACCTATACCCTACGCCATACCCTCACCTGTATCCTAACCCGTACCCTAAGCCGTACCCTAACCCTAACCCTAACCATAACCCTAACCCCTACCCTACGCCGTACCCTAACCCGTACCCTAACCCGTATCCTAAGCCGTACCCTAACCCTAACCAATACCCTACGCAGTACCCTCACCCGTACCCTCACCCGTACCCTAAGCCGTACTCTAACCCTAACCCTAACCCTAACCCTAACCCTAAACCCTACCCTACGCCGTACCCTCACCCGTACCCTATCCCATACCCTAAGCCGTACCCTAACCCTAACACTAACCCTAACCCTAACCCTAACCCTAACCCTAAACTACCGTTGACTGCTTTTGCCTCCATTAGATTTCCTAAGCACTAGTGTTTTAAGGAACAGGTTAAAAAGAAAATCCTAATGTGATTTTTTTATAATGTGTTTATTCTTTATCTTATCGTAGTGACTGAAATCTTCTCCATGGCTGGACCCCAAATAATATTCCTTTAGGTGCTAAGTGGTATCTAGAGAGTGGGATAGGTTTAATAAATACCCTAATCCTAACGTGTACCCTAACCCTAACCCATACTGTAACCCTAACGCGTAACCTAACCCTAACCCAAACCCTAACCCTAACATGTACGCTAATCCTAACCCGTACCCTAAACCAATCCCTAACCCTAAAACTAACCTGAACCCTAACCCTAACCCATACCCTACGCCGTACCCTCACCCATACCCTAACCCGTACCCTAAGCCGTACCCTAACCCTAACCCTAACCCATACCCTACAACGTACCCTCACACTTACCCTAAACAGTACCCTAAGCCGTACCCTAACCCTAACCCTAACCCTAAACTATACCTTACGCCCTACCCTCAGTCGTACCCTAAACCGGACCCTAAGCCGTACCCTAACACTTAACCCTAACCCTAAACCTAACCCTAACCCTAACCCTAATGAATACCTTATCCCTAACGCGTAACTGAACCCTAACCCATACCCTAACCCTAACACGTACCCCATTCCTAAGCGGTACCCTAAACCTAGCCCTAACCCTCAATCTAACCCTACCCCTACCCCATACACTACGCTGTACACTAATCCTAACCCGTACCCTAAACCTAGCCCTAACCCTAAAACTAACCCTAACCGTAACCCATAAACTACGCCGTACCCTCACCCATACCCTAACCCGTACCCTAAGCCGAACCCTAACCCTAACCTTAACCCTAACCCTAAACTACCCTTGACTGCTTCTGCCTCCAATAGATTTCCTAAGCACTAGTGTTTTAAGGAACAGGTCAAAAATAAAATCCTAATGTGATTCCTTTATAATGTGTGTGTTCTTTATCTTATCCTCATGTCTACAATCCTCTCCATGGCTGGACCCCAATTAATATTCCTTTATGCGCAAAGTGGTATCTAGAGAGTGGGATAGGTTTAATAAATACCTTAACCCTAAGGCGTACCCTAACCCTAACCCATAGCCTAACCCTAACACGTACCCTAATCCTAACCCGTAACCTAAACCTAGCCCTAACCCTAAAAGTAACCCTAACCCTAACCCTAACCCATACCAAACACCGTACCCACACTCGTACCCTAACCCATACCCTAAGCCGTACCCTAACCCTAACCCTAACCCTAACCCTAACCCTAACTTAGCCCTAACCCTAAAACTAAACCTAACCCTAAGCGTAACCCATACCCTACGCCGTACCCTCACACATAACCTAACACGTACCCTAAGCCGTACCCTAACCCTAACCCTAACCCTAACCCTAAACTACCCTTGACTGCTTTTGCCACCAATAGATTTCCTAAGCACTAGTGTTGTAAGGAACAGGTTAAAAAGAAAATCCGAATGTCATTACTTTGTAATGTGTGTGTTCTATATCTTATCCTAGTGACTAAAATCTTCTCCATAGCTAGACCCCAAATAATAATCCTTTACGTGCTAAGTTGTATCTAGAGAGTGGGATAGGTTTAATAAATATCCTAATCCTAATGCGTACCCTAACCCTAACCCATACCCTAACCCTACCACATACCCTAATCCTAACCCGTACCCTAAACCTAGCCCTAACCCTAAATCTAACCCTAATCCTAACCCTAACCCATACCCTACGCCATACCCTCACCCATACCCTAACTTGTACCCTAAGCCGCACCCTAAACCTAAACCTAAACTTAACACTAACCCTAATCCTAAACCATACCCTACACCGTACCCTCACCCGTACCCTAACCCGTACCCTGACCCTAACCTTAACCCTAATCCTAACCCTAACCTAAGCCGTACCCTTACCCTAACCCTAAAGCTAAACCTAACCCTAACTCATACCCTACGCCATACCCTAACCCGTAACCTAGCCCGTATCCGAAGCCGTACACTAACCCTAACCCATACCCTACGCCGTAACCTCACCCGTACCCTCACCCGTACCCTAAGCCGTACCCTAACCCTAACCCTAACCCTAACCCTAACCCTAACCCCTACCCTACGCCGTACCCTCACCCGTACCCTATCCCATACCTTAAGCCGTACCCTAACCCTAACACTAACCCTAACCCTAACCCTAACCCTAAACGACCCTTGACTGCTTTTGCCTCCATTAGATTTCCTAAGCACTAGTGTTTTAAGGAACAGGTTAAAAAGAAAATCCTAATGTGATTTTATTATAATGAGTTTATTCTTTATCTTATCCTAGTGACTAAAATCTCCTCCATGGCTGGACCCCAAATAATATTCCTTTACGTGCTAAGTGGTATCTACAGAGTGGGATAGGTTTAATAAATACCCTAATCCTAACGTGTACCCTAACCCTAACCCGTACCCTAACCCTAACGCATACCCTAACCCTAACCCAAACCCTAACCCTGACACGTACGCTAATCCTAACCCGTACCCTAAACCAATCCCTAAACCTAAAACTAACCCTAAACCTACCCCTAACCCTAACCCATACCCTACGCCGTACCCTCACCCGTACCCTAACCCGTACCCTAACCCGTATCCTAAGCCGTACCCTATCCCTAACCCTATCCCTAACCTATACCCTACGCCGTAACCTCACCCGTACCCTAACCCGTACCCTAAGCCGTACCCTAACCCTAACCCTAACCTTAAACCTAACCCATACCCTATGCCGTAACCTAACCCGTACCCTAGACCGTATCCTAAGCCGTACCCTAACACTAACCCATACCCTACGCCGTACCCTCACCCGTACCCTCACCCGTACCCTAAGCCGTACCCTAACCCTAACCTTAACCCTAACCCTAACCCATACCCTACGCCGTACCCTAACCCGTACCCTAACCCGTATCCTAAGCCGTACCCTAACCCTAACCAATACCCTACGCAGTACCCTCACCCGTACCCTCACCCGTACCATAAGCCGTACCCTAAACCTAACACTAACCCTAACCCTAACCCTAACCCCTACACTACGCCGTACCCTAACCCGTACCTAACCCGTATTCTAAGCCGTACCCTAACCCTAACAAATACCCTACACAGTACCCTCACCCGTACCCTCACCCGTACCCTAAGCCATACCCTAACCCTAAACCTAACCCTAACCCTAATCCCTACCCTACGCCGTACCCTCACCCGTACCCTATCCCATACCCTAAGCCGTACCCTAACCCTAACCCTAACCCTAACCCTAACCCTAACCCTAAACTACCCTTGACTTCTTTTGCCTCCATTCGATTTCCTAAGCACTAGTGTTTTAAGGAACAGGTTAAAAAGAAAATCCTAATGTGATTTTTTTATAATGTGTTTATCCTTTATCTTATCCTAGTGACTAAAATCTTCTCCATGGCTGGACCCCAAATAATATTCCTTTACGTGCTAAGTGGTATCTAGAGAGTGGGATAGGTTTAATAAATACCCTAATCCTAACGTGTACCTAACCCTAACCCATACCCTAACCCTAAGGCGTACCCTAACAATAACACGTACGCTAATCCTAACCCGTACCCTAAACCAATCCCTAACCCTAAAACTAACCCTAACCCTAACCCTAACCCTAACCCATACCCTAAGCCATAGCCTCACCCGTAACCTAACACGTACCCTAAGCCGTACCCTAACCCTAACCCTAACCCTAACCCTAACCGTACCCTAACCCGTATCCTAAGCCTGACCCTAACCCTAACCCTAACCCTAAACCTAACCCTAACCCATACCCTACGCCGTACCCTCACCCGTAAACTCACCCGTACCCTAAGCCATACCCTAAACCTAACCCTAACCCTAACCTATACACTACGTCGTAACCTCACCCGTACCCTAACCCGTACCCTAAGCCGTACCCTAACCCTAACCCTAACCCTAACCCTAACCCCTACCCTACGCCGTACCCTAACCCATACCCTAACCCGTATCCTAAGCCGTACCCTAACCCTAACCAACACCCTACGCAGTACCCTCACCCGTACCCTAAGCCGTACCCTAACCCTAACCCTAACCCTAACCCCTACCCTACGCCGTACCCTCACCCGTACCCTATCCCATACCCTGAGCCGTACCCTAACCCTAACACTAACCCTAACCCTAACCCTAACCCTAACCCTAAACTACCCTTGACTGCTTTTGCCTCCATTAGATTTCCTAAGCACTAGTGTTTTAAGGAACAGGTTAAAAGGAAAATCCTAACGTGATTTTTTTATAATGTGTTTATTCTTTATCTTATCCTAGTGACTAAAATCTTCTCCATGGCTGGACCCCAAATAATATTCCTTTACGTGCTAAGTGGTATCTAGAGAGTGGGATAGGTTTAATAAATACCCTAATCCTAACGTGTACCCTAACCCTAACCCATACCCTAACCCTAACGCGTACCCTAACCCTAACCCAAACCCTAACCCTAACACGTACGCTAATCCTAACCTGTACCCTAAACCAATCCCTAACCCTAAAACTAACCCTAACCCTAACCCTAACCCTAACCCATACCCTACGCCGTACCCTCACCCGTACCCTAACCCGTACCCTAAGCCGTACCCTAACCCTAACCCTAACCCTAACCCATACGCTACGCCATAGCATCACCCGTACCCTAACCCGTATCCTAAGCCGTACCCTAACCCTAACCCTAACCTATACCCTACGCCGTACCCTCACCTGTACCTAACCCGTACCCTAAGCCGTACCCTAGCCCTAACCCTAACCCTAACCCTAACCCCTACCCTACGCCGTACCCTAACCCGTACCCTAACCCGTATCCTAAGCCGTACCCTAACCCTAACCAACACCCTACGCAGTACCCTCACCCGTACCCTCACCCGTACCCTAAGCCGTACCCTAACCCTAACCCTAACCCTAACCCTAACCCCTACCCTACGCCGTACCCTCACCCGTACCCTATCCCATACCCTAAGCCGTACCCTAACCCTAACACTAACCCTAACCCTAACCCTAACCATAACCCTAAACTACCCTTGACTGCTTTTGCCTCCATTAGATTTCCTAAGCACTAGTGTTTTAAGGAACAGGTTAAAAGGAAAATCCTAACGTGATTTTTTTATAATGTGTTTATTCTTTATCTTATCCTAGTGACTAAAATCTTCTCCATGGCTGGACCCCAAATAATATTCCTTTACGTGCTAAGTGGTATCTAGAGAGTGGGATACGTTTAATAAATACCCTAATCCTAACGTGTACCCTAAAGCTAACCCATACCCTAACCCTAACGCGTACCCTAACCCTAACCCAAACCCTAACCCTAACACGTACGCTAATCCTAACCCGTACCCTAAACCAATCCCTAACCCTAAAACTAACCCTAACCCTAACCCTAACCCTAACCCATACCCTACGCCGTACCCTCACCCGTACCCTAACCCGTACCCTAAGCCGTACCCTAACCCTCACCCTAACCCTAACCCATACGCTACGCCGTAGCCTCACCCATACCCTAACCCGTATCCTAAGCCGTACCCTAACCCTAACCCTAACCCTAACCTATACCCTACGCCATACCCTCACCTGTATCCTAACCCGTACCCTAAGCCGTACCCTAACCCTAACCCTAACCATAACCCTAACCCCTACCCTACGCCGTACCCTAACCCGTACCCTAACCCGTATCCTAAGCCGTACCCTAACCCTAACCAATACCCTACGCAGTACCCTCACCCGTACCCTCACCCGTACCCTAAGCCGTACTCTAACCCTAACCCTAACCCTAACCCTAACCCTAAACCCTACCCTACGCCGTACCCTCACCCGTACCCTATCCCATACCCTAAGCCGTACCCTAACCCTAACCCTAACCCTAACCCTAACCCTAACCCTAACCCTAAACTACCGTTGACTGCTTTTGCCTCCATTAGATTTCCTAAGCACTAGTGTTTTAAGGAACAGGTTAAAAAGAAAATCCTAATGTGATTTTTTTATAATGTGTTTATTCTTTATCTTATCGTAGTGACTGAAATCTTCTCCATGGCTGGACCCCAAATAATATTCCTTTAGGTGCTAAGTGGTATCTAGAGAGTGGGATAGGTTTAATAAATACCCTAATCTAACGTGTACCCTAACCCTAACCCATACTGTAACCCTAACGCGTAACCTAACCCTAACCCAAACCCTAACCCTAACATGTACGCTAATCCTAACCCGTACCCTAAACCAATCCCTAACCCTAAAACTAACCTGAACCCTAACCCTAACCCATACCCTACGCCGTACCCTCACCCATACCCTAACCCGTACCCTAAGCCGTACCCTAACCCTAACCCTAACCCATACCCTACAACGTACCCTCACACTTACCCTAAACAGTACCCTAAGCCGTACCCTAACCCTAACCCTAACCCTAAACTATACCTTACGCCCTACCCTCAGTCGTACCCTAAACCGGACCCTAAGCCGTACCCTAACACTTAACCCTAACCCTAAACCTAACCCTAACCCTAACCCTAATGAATACCTTATCCCTAACGCGTAACTGAACCCTAACCCATACCCTAACCCTAACACGTACCCCATTCCTAAGCGGTACCCTAAACCTAGCCCTAACCCTCAATCTAACCCTACCCCTACCCCATACACTACGCTGTACACTAATCCTAACCCGTACCCTAAACCTAGCCCTAACCCTAAAACTAACCCTAACCGTAACCCATAAACTACGCCGTACCCTCACCCATACCCTAACCCGTACCCTAAGCCGAACCCTAACCCTAACCTTAACCCTAACCCTAAACTACCCTTGACTGCTTCTGCCTCCAATAGATTTCCTAAGCACTAGTGTTTTAAGGAACAGGTCAAAAATAAAATCCTAATGTGATTCCTTTATAATGTGTGTGTTCTTTATCTTATCCTCATGTCTACAATCCTCTCCATGGCTGGACCCCAATTAATATTCCTTTATGCGCAAAGTGGTATCTAGAGAGTGGGATAGGTTTAATAAATACCTTAACCCTAAGGCGTACCCTAACCCTAACCCATAGCCTAACCCTAACACGTACCCTAATCCTAACCCGTAACCTAAACCTAGCCCTAACCCTAAAAGTAACCCTAACCCTAACCCTAACCCATACCAAACACCGTACCCACACTCGTACCCTAACCCATACCCTAAGCCGTACCCTAACCCTAACCCTAACCCTAACCCTAACCCTAACTTAGCCCTAACCCTAAAACTAAACCTAACCCTAAGCGTAACCCATACCCTACGCCGTACCCTCACACATAACCTAACACGTACCCTAAGCCGTACCCTAACCCTAACCCTAACCCTAACCCTAAACTACCCTTGACTGCTTTTGCCACCAATAGATTTCCTAAGCACTAGTGTTGTAAGGAACAGGTTAAAAAGAAAATCCGAATGTCATTACTTTGTAATGTGTGTGTTCTATATCTTATCCTAGTGACTAAAATCTTCTCCATAGCTAGACCCCAAATAATAATCCTTTACGTGCTAAGTTGTATCTAGAGAGTGGGATAGGTTTAATAAATATCCTAATCCTAATGCGTACCCTAACCCTAACCCATACCCTAACCCTACCACATACCCTAATCCTAACCCGTACCCTAAACCTAGCCCTAACCCTAAATCTAACCCTAATCCTAACCCTAACCCATACCCTACGCCATACCCTCACCCATACCCTAACTTGTACCCTAAGCCGCACCCTAAACCTAAACCTAAACTTAACACTAACCCTAATCCTAAACCATACCCTACACCGTACCCTCACCCGTACCCTAACCCGTACCCTGACCCTAACCTTAACCCTAATCCTAACCCTAACCTAAGCCGTACCCTTACCCTAACCCTAAAGCTAAACCTAACCCTAACTCATACCCTACGCCATACCCTAACCCGTAACCTAGCCCGTATCCGAAGCCGTACACTAACCCTAACCCATACCCTACGCCGTAACCTCACCCGTACCCTCACCCGTACCCTAAGCCGTACCCTAACCCTAACCCTAACCCTAACCCTAACCCTAACCCCTACCCTACGCCGTACCCTCACCCGTACCCTATCCCATACCTTAAGCCGTACCCTAACCCTAACACTAACCCTAACCCTAACCCTAACCCTAAACGACCCTTGACTGCTTTTGCCTCCATTAGATTTCCTAAGCACTAGTGTTTTAAGGAACAGGTTAAAAAGAAAATCCTAATGTGATTTTATTATAATGAGTTTATTCTTTATCTTATCCTAGTGACTAAAATCTCCTCCATGGCTGGACCCCAAATAATATTCCTTTACGTGCTAAGTGGTATCTACAGAGTGGGATAGGTTTAATAAATACCCTAATCCTAACGTGTACCCTAACCCTAACCCGTACCCTAACCCTAACGCATACCCTAACCCTAACCCAAACCCTAACCCTGACACGTACGCTAATCC
The DNA here is from genome assembly GCF_028564815.1 of Eubalaena glacialis. NCBI lineage: Eukaryota > Metazoa > Chordata > Mammalia > Artiodactyla > Balaenidae > Eubalaena > Eubalaena glacialis. Next base: position 19,347 of record NW_026871816.1, on the reverse strand, counting down.
TAACCCGTACCCTAAACCAATCCCTAAACCTAAAACTAACCCTAAACCTACCCCTAACCCTAACCCATACCCTACGCCGTACCCTCACCCGTACCCTAACCCGTACCCTAACCCGTATCCTAAGCCGTACCCTATCCCTAACCCTATCCCTAACCTATACCCTACGCCGTAACCTCACCCGTACCCTAACCCGTACCCTAAGCCGTACCCTAACCCTAACCCTAACCTTAAACCTAACCCATACCCTATGCCGTAACCTAACCCGTACCCTAGACCGTATCCTAAGCCGTACCCTAACACTAACCCATACCCTACGCCGTACCCTCACCCGTACCCTCACCCGTACCCTAAGCCGTACCCTAACCCTAACCTTAACCCTAACCCTAACCCATACCCTACGCCGTACCCTAACCCGTACCCTAACCCGTATCCTAAGCCGTACCCTAACCCTAACCAATACCCTACGCAGTACCCTCACCCGTACCCTCACCCGTACCATAAGCCGTACCCTAAACCTAACACTAACCCTAACCCTAACCCTAACCCCTACACTACGCCGTACCCTAACCCGTACCTAACCCGTATTCTAAGCCGTACCCTAACCCTAACAAATACCCTACACAGTACCCTCACCCGTACCCTCACCCGTACCCTAAGCCATACCCTAACCCTAAACCTAACCCTAACCCTAATCCCTACCCTACGCCGTACCCTCACCCGTACCCTATCCCATACCCTAAGCCGTACCCTAACCCTAACCCTAACCCTAACCCTAACCCTAACCCTAAACTACCCTTGACTTCTTTTGCCTCCATTCGATTTCCTAAGCACTAGTGTTTTAAGGAACAGGTTAAAAAGAAAATCCTAATGTGATTTTTTTATAATGTGTTTATCCTTTATCTTATCCTAGTGACTAAAATCTTCTCCATGGCTGGACCCCAAATAATATTCCTTTACGTGCTAAGTGGTATCTAGAGAGTGGGATAGGTTTAATAAATACCCTAATCCTAACGTGTACCTAACCCTAACCCATACCCTAACCCTAAGGCGTACCCTAACAATAACACGTACGCTAATCCTAACCCGTACCCTAAACCAATCCCTAACCCTAAAACTAACCCTAACCCTAACCCTAACCCTAACCCATACCCTAAGCCATAGCCTCACCCGTAACCTAACACGTACCCTAAGCCGTACCCTAACCCTAACCCTAACCCTAACCCTAACCGTACCCTAACCCGTATCCTAAGCCTGACCCTAACCCTAACCCTAACCCTAAACCTAACCCTAACCCATACCCTACGCCGTACCCTCACCCGTAAACTCACCCGTACCCTAAGCCATACCCTAAACCTAACCCTAACCCTAACCTATACACTACGTCGTAACCTCACCCGTACCCTAACCCGTACCCTAAGCCGTACCCTAACCCTAACCCTAACCCTAACCCTAACCCCTACCCTACGCCGTACCCTAACCCATACCCTAACCCGTATCCTAAGCCGTACCCTAACCCTAACCAACACCCTACGCAGTACCCTCACCCGTACCCTAAGCCGTACCCTAACCCTAACCCTAACCCTAACCCCTACCCTACGCCGTACCCTCACCCGTACCCTATCCCATACCCTGAGCCGTACCCTAACCCTAACACTAACCCTAACCCTAACCCTAACCCTAACCCTAAACTACCCTTGACTGCTTTTGCCTCCATTAGATTTCCTAAGCACTAGTGTTTTAAGGAACAGGTTAAAAGGAAAATCCTAACGTGATTTTTTTATAATGTGTTTATTCTTTATCTTATCCTAGTGACTAAAATCTTCTCCATGGCTGGACCCCAAATAATATTCCTTTACGTGCTAAGTGGTATCTAGAGAGTGGGATAGGTTTAATAAATACCCTAATCCTAACGTGTACCCTAACCCTAACCCATACCCTAACCCTAACGCGTACCCTAACCCTAACCCAAACCCTAACCCTAACACGTACGCTAATCCTAACCCGTACCCTAAACCAATCCCTAACCCTAAAACTAACCCTAACCCTAACCCTAACCCTAACCCATACCCTACGCCGTACCCTCACCCGTACCCTAACCCGTACCCTAAGCCGTACCCTAACCCTAACCCTAACCCTAACCCATACGCTACGCCATAGCATCACCCGTACCCTAACCCGTATCCTAAGCCGTACCCTAACCCTAACCCTAACCTATACCCTACGCCGTACCCTCACCTGTACCTAACCCGTACCCTAAGCCGTACCCTAGCCCTAACCCTAACCCTAACCCTAACCCCTACCCTACGCCGTACCCTAACCCGTACCCTAACCCGTATCCTAAGCCGTACCCTAACCCTAACCAACACCCTACGCAGTACCCTCACCCGTACCCTCACCCGTACCCTAAGCCGTACCCTAACCCTAACCCTAACCCTAACCCTAACCCCTACCCTACGCCGTACCCTCACCCGTACCCTATCCCATACCCTAAGCCGTACCCTAACCCTAACACTAACCCTAACCCTAACCCTAACCATAACCCTAAACTACCCTTGACTGCTTTTGCCTCCATTAGATTTCCTAAGCACTAGTGTTTTAAGGAACAGGTTAAAAGGAAAATCCTAACGTGATTTTTTTATAATGTGTTTATTCTTTATCTTATCCTAGTGACTAAAATCTTCTCCATGGCTGGACCCCAAATAATATTCCTTTACGTGCTAAGTGGTATCTAGAGAGTGGGATACGTTTAATAAATACCCTAATCCTAACGTGTACCCTAAAGCTAACCCATACCCTAACCCTAACGCGTACCCTAACCCTAACCCAAACCCTAACCCTAACACGTACGCTAATCCTAACCCGTACCCTAAACCAATCCCTAACCCTAAAACTAACCCTAACCCTAACCCTAACCCTAACCCATACCCTACGCCGTACCCTCACCCGTACCCTAACCCGTACCCTAAGCCGTACCCTAACCCTAACCCTAACCCTAACCCATACGCTACGCCGTAGCCTCACCCATACCCTAACCCGTATCCTAAGCCGTACCCTAACCCTAACCCTAACCCTAACCTATACCCTACGCCATACCCTCACCTGTATCCTAACCCGTACCCTAAGCCGTACCCTAACCCTAACCCTAACCATAACCCTAACCCCTACCCTACGCCGTACCCTAACCCGTACCCTAACCCGTATCCTAAGCCGTACCCTAACCCTAACCAATACCCTACGCAGTACCCTCACCCGTACCCTCACCCGTACCCTAAGCCGTACTCTAACCCTAACCCTAACCCTAACCCTAACCCTAAACCCTACCCTACGCCGTACCCTCACCCGTACCCTATCCCATACCCTAAGCCGTACCCTAACCCTAACACTAACCCTAACCCTAACCCTAACCCTAACCCTAAACTACCGTTGACTGCTTTTGCCTCCATTAGATTTCCTAAGCACTAGTGTTTTAAGGAACAGGTTAAAAAGAAAATCCTAATGTGATTTTTTTATAATGTGTTTATTCTTTATCTTATCGTAGTGACTGAAATCTTCTCCATGGCTGGACCCCAAATAATATTCCTTTAGGTGCTAAGTGGTATCTAGAGAGTGGGATAGGTTTAATAAATACCCTAATCCTAACGTGTACCCTAACCCTAACCCATACTGTAACCCTAACGCGTAACCTAACCCTAACCCAAACCCTAACCCTAACATGTACGCTAATCCTAACCCGTACCCTAAACCAATCCCTAACCCTAAAACTAACCTGAACCCTAACCCTAACCCATACCCTACGCCGTACCCTCACCCATACCCTAACCCGTACCCTAAGCCGTACCCTAACCCTAACCCTAACCCATACCCTACAACGTACCCTCACACTTACCCTAAACAGTACCCTAAGCCGTACCCTAACCCTAACCCTAACCCTAAACTATACCTTACGCCCTACCCTCAGTCGTACCCTAAACCGGACCCTAAGCCGTACCCTAACACTTAACCCTAACCCTAAACCTAACCCTAACCCTAACCCTAATGAATACCTTATCCCTAACGCGTAACTGAACCCTAACCCATACCCTAACCCTAACACGTACCCCATTCCTAAGCGGTACCCTAAACCTAGCCCTAACCCTCAATCTAACCCTACCCCTACCCCATACACTACGCTGTACACTAATCCTAACCCGTACCCTAAACCTAGCCCTAACCCTAAAACTAACCCTAACCGTAACCCATAAACTACGCCGTACCCTCACCCATACCCTAACCCGTACCCTAAGCCGAACCCTAACCCTAACCTTAACCCTAACCCTAAACTACCCTTGACTGCTTCTGCCTCCAATAGATTTCCTAAGCACTAGTGTTTTAAGGAACAGGTCAAAAATAAAATCCTAATGTGATTCCTTTATAATGTGTGTGTTCTTTATCTTATCCTCATGTCTACAATCCTCTCCATGGCTGGACCCCAATTAATATTCCTTTATGCGCAAAGTGGTATCTAGAGAGTGGGATAGGTTTAATAAATACCTTAACCCTAAGGCGTACCCTAACCCTAACCCATAGCCTAACCCTAACACGTACCCTAATCCTAACCCGTAACCTAAACCTAGCCCTAACCCTAAAAGTAACCCTAACCCTAACCCTAACCCATACCAAACACCGTACCCACACTCGTACCCTAACCCATACCCTAAGCCGTACCCTAACCCTAACCCTAACCCTAACCCTAACCCTAACTTAGCCCTAACCCTAAAACTAAACCTAACCCTAAGCGTAACCCATACCCTACGCCGTACCCTCACACATAACCTAACACGTACCCTAAGCCGTACCCTAACCCTAACCCTAACCCTAACCCTAAACTACCCTTGACTGCTTTTGCCACCAATAGATTTCCTAAGCACTAGTGTTGTAAGGAACAGGTTAAAAAGAAAATCCGAATGTCATTACTTTGTAATGTGTGTGTTCTATATCTTATCCTAGTGACTAAAATCTTCTCCATAGCTAGACCCCAAATAATAATCCTTTACGTGCTAAGTTGTATCTAGAGAGTGGGATAGGTTTAATAAATATCCTAATCCTAATGCGTACCCTAACCCTAACCCATACCCTAACCCTACCACATACCCTAATCCTAACCCGTACCCTAAACCTAGCCCTAACCCTAAATCTAACCCTAATCCTAACCCTAACCCATACCCTACGCCATACCCTCACCCATACCCTAACTTGTACCCTAAGCCGCACCCTAAACCTAAACCTAAACTTAACACTAACCCTAATCCTAAACCATACCCTACACCGTACCCTCACCCGTACCCTAACCCGTACCCTGACCCTAACCTTAACCCTAATCCTAACCCTAACCTAAGCCGTACCCTTACCCTAACCCTAAAGCTAAACCTAACCCTAACTCATACCCTACGCCATACCCTAACCCGTAACCTAGCCCGTATCCGAAGCCGTACACTAACCCTAACCCATACCCTACGCCGTAACCTCACCCGTACCCTCACCCGTACCCTAAGCCGTACCCTAACCCTAACCCTAACCCTAACCCTAACCCTAACCCCTACCCTACGCCGTACCCTCACCCGTACCCTATCCCATACCTTAAGCCGTACCCTAACCCTAACACTAACCCTAACCCTAACCCTAACCCTAAACGACCCTTGACTGCTTTTGCCTCCATTAGATTTCCTAAGCACTAGTGTTTTAAGGAACAGGTTAAAAAGAAAATCCTAATGTGATTTTATTATAATGAGTTTATTCTTTATCTTATCCTAGTGACTAAAATCTCCTCCATGGCTGGACCCCAAATAATATTCCTTTACGTGCTAAGTGGTATCTACAGAGTGGGATAGGTTTAATAAATACCCTAATCCTAACGTGTACCCTAACCCTAACCCGTACCCTAACCCTAACGCATACCCTAACCCTAACCCAAACCCTAACCCTGACACGTACGCTAATCCTAACCCGTACCCTAAACCAATCCCTAAACCTAAAACTAACCCTAAACCTACCCCTAACCCTAACCCATACCCTACGCCGTACCCTCACCCGTACCCTAACCCGTACCCTAACCCGTATCCTAAGCCGTACCCTATCCCTAACCCTATCCCTAACCTATACCCTACGCCGTAACCTCACCCGTACCCTAACCCGTACCCTAAGCCGTACCCTAACCCTAACCCTAACCTTAAACCTAACCCATACCCTATGCCGTAACCTAACCCGTACCCTAGACCGTATCCTAAGCCGTACCCTAACACTAACCCATACCCTACGCCGTACCCTCACCCGTACCCTCACCCGTACCCTAAGCCGTACCCTAACCCTAACCTTAACCCTAACCCTAACCCATACCCTACGCCGTACCCTAACCCGTACCCTAACCCGTATCCTAAGCCGTACCCTAACCCTAACCAATACCCTACGCAGTACCCTCACCCGTACCCTCACCCGTACCATAAGCCGTACCCTAAACCTAACACTAACCCTAACCCTAACCCTAACCCCTACACTACGCCGTACCCTAACCCGTACCTAACCCGTATTCTAAGCCGTACCCTAACCCTAACAAATACCCTACACAGTACCCTCACCCGTACCCTCACCCGTACCCTAAGCCATACCCTAACCCTAAACCTAACCCTAACCCTAATCCCTACCCTACGCCGTACCCTCACCCGTACCCTATCCCATACCCTAAGCCGTACCCTAACCCTAACCCTAACCCTAACCCTAACCCTAACCCTAAACTACCCTTGACTTCTTTTGCCTCCATTCGATTTCCTAAGCACTAGTGTTTTAAGGAACAGGTTAAAAAGAAAATCCTAATGTGATTTTTTTATAATGTGTTTATCCTTTATCTTATCCTAGTGACTAAAATCTTCTCCATGGCTGGACCCCAAATAATATTCCTTTACGTGCTAAGTGGTATCTAGAGAGTGGGATAGGTTTAATAAATACCCTAATCCTAACGTGTACCTAACCCTAACCCATACCCTAACCCTAAGGCGTACCCTAACAATAACACGTACGCTAATCCTAACCCGTACCCTAAACCAATCCCTAACCCTAAAACTAACCCTAACCCTAACCCTAACCCTAACCCATACCCTAAGCCATAGCCTCACCCGTAACCTAACACGTACCCTAAGCCGTACCCTAACCCTAACCCTAACCCTAACCCTAACCGTACCCTAACCCGTATCCTAAGCCTGACCCTAACCCTAACCCTAACCCTAAACCTAACCCTAACCCATACCCTACGCCGTACCCTCACCCGTAAACTCACCCGTACCCTAAGCCATACCCTAAACCTAACCCTAACCCTAACCTATACACTACGTCGTAACCTCACCCGTACCCTAACCCGTACCCTAAGCCGTACCCTAACCCTAACCCTAACCCTAACCCTAACCCCTACCCTACGCCGTACCCTAACCCATACCCTAACCCGTATCCTAAGCCGTACCCTAACCCTAACCAACACCCTACGCAGTACCCTCACCCGTACCCTAAGCCGTACCCTAACCCTAACCCTAACCCTAACCCCTACCCTACGCCGTACCCTCACCCGTACCCTATCCCATACCCTGAGCCGTACCCTAACCCTAACACTAACCCTAACCCTAACCCTAACCCTAACCCTAAACTACCCTTGACTGCTTTTGCCTCCATTAGATTTCCTAAGCACTAGTGTTTTAAGGAACAGGTTAAAAGGAAAATCCTAACGTGATTTTTTTATAATGTGTTTATTCTTTATCTTATCCTAGTGACTAAAATCTTCTCCATGGCTGGACCCCAAATAATATTCCTTTACGTGCTAAGTGGTATCTAGAGAGTGGGATAGGTTTAATAAATACCCTAATCCTAACGTGTACCCTAACCCTAACCCATACCCTAACCCTAACGCGTACCCTAACCCTAACCCAAACCCTAACCCTAACACGTACGCTAATCCTAACCCGTACCCTAAACCAATCCCTAACCCTAAAACTAACCCTAACCCTAACCCTAACCCTAACCCATACCCTACGCCGTACCCTCACCCGTACCCTAACCCGTACCCTAAGCCGTACCCTAACCCTAACCCTAACCCTAACCCATACGCTACGCCATAGCATCACCCGTACCCTAACCCGTATCCTAAGCCGTACCCTAACCCTAACCCTAACCTATACCCTACGCCGTACCCTCACCTGTACCTAACCCGTACCCTAAGCCGTACCCTAGCCCTAACCCTAACCCTAACCCTAACCCCTACCCTACGCCGTACCCTAACCCGTACCCTAACCCGTATCCTAAGCCGTACCCTAACCCTAACCAACACCCTACGCAGTACCCTCACCCGTACCCTCACCCGTACCCTAAGCCGTACCCTAACCCTAACCCTACACCTAACCCTAACCCCTACCCTACGCCGTACCCTCACCCGTACCCTATCCCATACCCTAAGCCGTACCCTAACCCTAACACTAACCCTAACCCTAACCCTAACCATAACCCTAAACTACCCTTGACTGCTTTTGCCTCCATTAGATTTCCTAAGCACTAGTGTTTTAAGGAACAGGTTAAAAGGAAAATCCTAACGTGATTTTTTTATAATGTGTTTATTCTTTATCTTATCCTAGTGACTAAAATCTTCTCCATGGCTGGACCCCAAATAATATTCCTTTACGTGCTAAGTGGTATCTAGAGAGTGGGATACGTTTAATAAATACCCTAATCCTAACGTGTACCCTAAAGCTAACCCATACCCTAACCCTAACGCGTACCCTAACCCTAACCCAAACCCTAACCCTAACACGTACGCTAATCCTAACCCGTACCCTAAACCAATCCCTAACCCTAAAACTAACCCTAACCCTAACCCTAACCCTAACCCATACCCTACGCCGTACCCTCACCCGTACCCTAACCCGTACCCTAAGCCGTACCCTAACCCTAACCCTAACCCTAACCCATACGCTACGCCGTAGCCTCACCCATACCCTAACCCGTATCCTAAGCCGTACCCTAACCCTAACCCTAACCCTAACCTATACCCTACGCCATACCCTCACCTGTATCCTAACCCGTACCCTAAGCCGTACCCTAACCCTAACCCTAACCATAACCCTAACCCCTACCCTACGCCGTACCCTAACCCGTACCCTAACCCGTATCCTAAGCCGTACCCTAACCCTAACCAATACCCTACGCAGTACCCTCACCCGTACCCTCACCCGTACCCTAAGCCGTACTCTAACCCTAACCCTAACCCTAACCCTAACCCTAAACCCTACCCTACGCCGTACCCTCACCCGTACCCTATCCCATACCCTAAGCCGTACCCTAACCCTAACACTAACCCTAACCCTAACCCTAACCCTAACCCTAAACTACCGTTGACTGCTTTTGCCTCCATTAGATTTCCTAAGCACTAGTGTTTTAAGGAACAGGTTAAAAAGAAAATCCTAATGTGATTTTTTTATAATGTGTTTATTCTTTATCTTATCGTAGTGACTGAAATCTTCTCCATGGCTGGACCCCAAATAATATTCCTTTAGGTGCTAAGTGGTATCTAGAGAGTGGGATAGGTTTAATAAATACCCTAATCCTAACGTGTACCCTAACCCTAACCCATACTGTAACCCTAACGCGTAACCTAACCCTAACCCAAACCCTAACCCTAACATGTACGCTAATCCTAACCCGTACCCTAAACCAATCCCTAACCCTAAAACTAACCTGAACCCTAACCCTAACCCATACCCTACGCCGTACCCTCACCCATACCCTAACCCGTACCCTAAGCCGTACCCTAACCCTAACCCTAACCCATACCCTACAACGTACCCTCACACTTACCCTAAACAGTACCCTAAGCCGTACCCTAACCCTAACCCTAACCCTAAACTATACCTTACGCCCTACCCTCAGTCGTACCCTAAACCGGACCCTAAGCCGTACCCTAACACTTAACCCTAACCCTAAACCTAACCCTAACCCTAACCCTAATGAATACCTTATCCCTAACGCGTAACTGAACCCTAACCCATACCCTAACCCTAACACGTACCCCATTCCTAAGCGGTACCCTAAACCTAGCCCTAACCCTCAATCTAACCCTACCCCTACCCCATACACTACGCTGTACACTAATCCTAACCCGTACCCTAAACCTAGCCCTAACCCTAAAACTAACCCTAACCGTAACCCATAAACTACGCCGTACCCTCACCCATACCCTAACCCGTACCCTAAGCCGAACCCTAACCCTAACCTTAACCCTAACCCTAAACTACCCTTGACTGCTTCTGCCTCCAATAGATTTCCTAAGCACTAGTGTTTTAAGGAACAGGTCAAAAATAAAATCCTAATGTGATTCCTTTATAATGTGTGTGTTCTTTATCTTATCCTCATGTCTACAATCCTCTCCATGGCTGGACCCCAATTAATATTCCTTTATGCGCAAAGTGGTATCTAGAGAGTGGGATAGGTTTAATAAATACCTTAACCCTAAGGCGTACCCTAACCCTAACCCATAGCCTAACCCTAACACGTACCCTAATCCTAACCCGTAACCTAAACCTAGCCCTAACCCTAAAAGTAACCCTAACCCTAACCCTAACCCATACCAAACACCGTACCCACACTCGTACCCTAACCCATACCCTAAGCCGTACCCTAACCCTAACCCTAACCCTAACCCTAACCCTAACTTAGCCCTAACCCTAAAACTAAACCTAACCCTAAGCGTAACCCATACCCTACGCCGTACCCTCACACATAACCTAACACGTACCCTAAGCCGTACCCTAACCCTAACCCTAACCCTAACCCTAAACTACCCTTGACTGCTTTTGCCACCAATAGATTTCCTAAGCACTAGTGTTGTAAGGAACAGGTTAAAAAGAAAATCCGAATGTCATTACTTTGTAATGTGTGTGTTCTATATCTTATCCTAGTGACTAAAATCTTCTCCATAGCTAGACCCCAAATAATAATCCTTTACGTGCTAAGTTGTATCTAGAGAGTGGGATAGGTTTAATAAATATCCTAATCCTAATGCGTACCCTAACCCTAACCCATACCCTAACCCTACCACATACCCTAATCCTAACCCGTACCCTAAACCTAGCCCTAACCCTAAATCTAACCCTAATCCTAACCCTAACCCATACCCTACGCCATACCCTCACCCATACCCTAACTTGTACCCTAAGCCGCACCCTAAACCTAAACCTAAACTTAACACTAACCCTAATCCTAAACCATACCCTACACCGTACCCTCACCCGTACCCTAACCCGTACCCTGACCCTAACCTTAACCCTAATCCTAACCCTAACCTAAGCCGTACCCTTACCCTAACCCTAAAGCTAAACCTAACCCTAACTCATACCCTACGCCATACCCTAACCCGTAACCTAGCCCGTATCCGAAGCCGTACACTAACCCTAACCCATACCCTACGCCGTAACCTCACCCGTACCCTCACCCGTACCCTAAGCCGTACCCTAACCCTAACCCTAACCCTAACCCTAACCCTAACCCCTACCCTACGCCGTACCCTCACCCGTACCCTATCCCATACCTTAAGCCGTACCCTAACCCTAACACTAACCCTAACCCTAACCCTAACCCTAAACGACCCTTGACTGCTTTTGCCTCCATTAGATTTCCTAAGCACTAGTGTTTTAAGGAACAGGTTAAAAAGAAAATCCTAATGTGATTTTATTATAATGAGTTTATTCTTTATCTTATCCTAGTGACTAAAATCTCCTCCATGGCTGGACCCCAAATAATATTCCTTTACGTGCTAAGTGGTATCTACAGAGTGGGATAGGTTTAATAAATACCCTAATCCTAACGTGTACCCTAACCCTAACCCGTACCCTAACCCTAACGCATACCCTAACCCTAACCCAAACCCTAACCCTGACACGTACGCTAATCCTAACCCGTACCCTAAACCAATCCCTAAACCTAAAACTAACCCTAAACCTACCCCTAACCCTAACCCATACCCTACGCCGTACCCTCACCCGTACCCTAACCCGTACCCTAACCCGTATCCTAAGCCGTACCCTATCCCTAACCCTATCCCTAACCTATACCCTACGCCGTAACCTCACCCGTACCCTAACCCGTACCCTAAGCCGTACCCTAACCCTAACCCTAACCTTAAACCTAACCCATACCCTATGCCGTAACCTAACCCGTACCCTAGACCGTATCCTAAGCCGTACCCTAACACTAACCCATACCCTACGCCGTACCCTCACCCGTACCCTCACCCGTACCCTAAGCCGTACCCTAACCCTAACCTTAACCCTAACCCTAACCCATACCCTACGCCGTACCCTAACCCGTACCCTAACCCGTATCCTAAGCCGTACCCTAACCCTAACCAATACCCTACGCAGTACCCTCACCCGTACCCTCACCCGTACCATAAGCCGTACCCTAAACCTAACACTAACCCTAACCCTAACCCTAACCCCTACACTACGCCGTACCCTAACCCGTACCTAACCCGTATTCTAAGCCGTACCCTAACCCTAACAAATACCCTACACAGTACCCTCACCCGTACCCTCACCCGTACCCTAAGCCATACCCTAACCCTAAACCTAACCCTAACCCTAATCCCTACCCTACGCCGTACCCTCACCCGTACCCTATCCCATACCCTAAGCCGTACCCTAACCCTAACCCTAACCCTAACCCTAACCCTAACCCTAAACTACCCTTGACTTCTTTTGCCTCCATTCGATTTCCTAAGCACTAGTGTTTTAAGGAACAGGTTAAAAAGAAAATCCTAATGTGATTTTTTTATAATGTGTTTATCCTTTATCTTATCCTAGTGACTAAAATCTTCTCCATGGCTGGACCCCAAATAATATTCCTTTACGTGCTAAGTGGTATCTAGAGAGTGGGATAGGTTTAATAAATACCCTAATCCTAACGTGTACCTAACCCTAACCCATACCCTAACCCTAAGGCGTACCCTAACAATAACACGTACGCTAATCCTAACCCGTACCCTAAACCAATCCCTAACCCTAAAACTAACCCTAACCCTAACCCTAACCCTAACCCATACCCTAAGCCATAGCCTCACCCGTAACCTAACACGTACCCTAAGCCGTACCCTAACCCTAACCCTAACCCTAACCCTAACCGTACCCTAACCCGTATCCTAAGCCTGACCCTAACCCTAACCCTAACCCTAAACCTAACCCTAACCCATACCCTACGCCGTACCCTCACCCGTAAACTCACCCGTACCCTAAGCCATACCCTAAACCTAACCCTAACCCTAACCTATACACTACGTCGTAACCTCACCCGTACCCTAACCCGTACCCTAAGCCGTACCCTAACCCTAACCCTAACCCTAACCCTAACCCCTACCCTACGCCGTACCCTAACCCATACCCTAACCCGTATCCTAAGCCGTACCCTAACCCTAACCAACACCCTACGCAGTACCCTCACCCGTACCCTAAGCCGTACCCTAACCCTAACCCTAACCCTAACCCCTACCCTACGCCGTACCCTCACCCGTACCCTATCCCATACCCTGAGCCGTACCCTAACCCTAACACTAACCCTAACCCTAACCCTAACCCTAACCCTAAACTACCCTTGACTGCTTTTGCCTCCATTAGATTTCCTAAGCACTAGTGTTTTAAGGAACAGGTTAAAAGGAAAATCCTAACGTGATTTTTTTATAATGTGTTTATTCTTTATCTTATCCTAGTGACTAAAATCTTCTCCATGGCTGGACCCCAAATAATATTCCTTTACGTGCTAAGTGGTATCTAGAGAGTGGGATAGGTTTAATAAATACCCTAATCCTAACGTGTACCCTAACCCTAACCCATACCCTAACCCTAACGCGTACCCTAACCCTAACCCAAACCCTAACCCTAACACGTACGCTAATCCTAACCCGTACCCTAAACCAATCCCTAACCCTAAAACTAACCCTAACCCTAACCCTAACCCTAACCCATACCCTACGCCGTACCCTCACCCGTACCCTAACCCGTACCCTAAGCCGTACCCTAACCCTAACCCTAACCCTAACCCATACGCTACGCCATAGCATCACCCGTACCCTAACCCGTATCCTAAGCCGTACCCTAACCCTAACCCTAACCTATACCCTACGCCGTACCCTCACCCGTACCTAACCCGTACCCTAAGCCGTACCCTAGCCCTAACCCTAACCCTAACCCTAACCCCTACCCTACGCCGTACCCTAACCCGTACCCTAACCCGTATCCTAAGCCGTACCCTAACCCTAACCAACACCCTACGCAGTACCCTCACCCGTACCCTCACCCGTACCCTAAGCCGTACCCTAACCCTAACCCTAACCCTAACCCTAACCCCTACCCTACGCCGTACCCTCACCCGTACCCTATCCCATACCCTAAGCCGTACCCTAACCCTAACACTAACCCTAACCCTAACCCTAACCATAACCCTAAACTACCCTTGACTGCTTTTGCCTCCATTAGATTTCCTAAGCACTAGTGTTTTAAGGAACAGGTTAAAAGGAAAATCCTAACGTGATTTTTTTATAATGTGTTTATTCTTTATCTTATCCTAGTGACTAAAATCTTCTCCATGGCTGGACCCCAAATAATATTCCTTTACGTGCTAAGTGGTATCTAGAGAGTGGGATACGTTTAATAAATACCCTAATCCTAACGTGTACCCTAAAGCTAACCCATACCCTAACCCTAACGCGTACCCTAACCCTAACCCAAACCCTAACCCTAACACGTACGCTAATCCTAACCCGTACCCTAAACCAATCCCTAACCCTAAAACTAACCCTAACCCTAACCCTAACCCTAACCCATACCCTACGCCGTACCCTCACCCGTACCCTAACCCGTACCCTAAGCCGTACCCTAACCCTAACCCTAACCCTAACCCATACGCTACGCCGTAGCCTCACCCATACCCTAACCCGTATCCTAAGCCGTACCCTAACCCTAACCCTAACCCTAACCTATACCCTACGCCATACCCTCACCTGTATCCTAACCCGTACCCTAAGCCGTACCCTAACCCTAACCCTAACCATAACCCTAACCCCTACCCTACGCCGTACCCTAACCCGTACCCTAACCCGTATCCTAAGCCGTACCCTAACCCTAACCAATACCCTACGCAGTACCCTCACCCGTACCCTCACCCGTACCCTAAGCCGTACTCTAACCCTAACCCTAACCCTAACCCTAACCCTAAACCCTACCCTACGCCGTACCCTCACCCGTACCCTATCCCATACCCTAAGCCGTACCCTAACCCTAACACTAACCCTAACCCTAACCCTAACCCTAACCCTAAACTACCGTTGACTGCTTTTGCCTCCATTAGATTTCCTAAGCACTAGTGTTTTAAGGAACAGGTTAAAAAGAAAATCCTAATGTGATTTTTTTATAATGTGTTTATTCTTTATCTTATCGTAGTGACTGAAATCTTCTCCATGGCTGGACCCCAAATAATATTCCTTTAGGTGCTAAGTGGTATCTAGAGAGTGGGATAGGTTTAATAAATACCCTAATCCTAACGTGTACCCTAACCCTAACCCATACTGTAACCCTAACGCGTAACCTAACCCTAACCCAAACCCTAACCCTAACATGTACGCTAATCCTAACCCGTACCCTAAACCAATCCCTAACCCTAAAACTAACCTGAACCCTAACCCTAACCCATACCCTACGCCGTACCCTCACCCATACCCTAACCCGTACCCTAAGCCGTACCCTAACCCTAACCCTAACCCATACCCTACAACGTACCCTCACACTTACCCTAAACAGTACCCTAAGCCGTACCCTAACCCTAACCCTAACCCTAAACTATACCTTACGCCCTACCCTCAGTCGTACCCTAAACCGGACCCTAAGCCGTACCCTAACACTTAACCCTAACCCTAAACCTAACCCTAACCCTAACCCTAATGAATACCTTATCCCTAACGCGTAACTGAACCCTAACCCATACCCTAACCCTAACACGTACCCCATTCCTAAGCGGTACCCTAAACCTAGCCCTAACCCTCAATCTAACCCTACCCCTACCCCATACACTACGCTGTACACTAATCCTAACCCGTACCCTAAACCTAGCCCTAACCCTAAAACTAACCCTAACCGTAACCCATAAACTACGCCGTACCCTCACCCATACCCTAACCCGTACCCTAAGCCGAACCCTAACCCTAACCTTAACCCTAACCCTAAACTACCCTTGACTGCTTCTGCCTCCAATAGATTTCCTAAGCACTAGTGTTTTAAGGAACAGGTCAAAAATAAAATCCTAATGTGATTCCTTTATAATGTGTGTGTTCTTTATCTTATCCTCATGTCTACAATCCTCTCCATGGCTGGACCCCAATTAATATTCCTTTATGCGCAAAGTGGTATCTAGAGAGTGGGATAGGTTTAATAAATACCTTAACCCTAAGGCGTACCCTAACCCTAACCCATAGCCTAACCCTAACACGTACCCTAATCCTAACCCGTAACCTAAACCTAGCCCTAACCCTAAAAGTAACCCTAACCCTAACCCTAACCCATACCAAACACCGTACCCACACTCGTACCCTAACCCATACCCTAAGCCGTACCCTAACCCTAACCCTAACCCTAACCCTAACCCTAACTTAGCCCTAACCCTAAAACTAAACCTAACCCTAAGCGTAACCCATACCCTACGCCGTACCCTCACACATAACCTAACACGTACCCTAAGCCGTACCCTAACCCTAACCCTAACCCTAACCCTAAACTACCCTTGACTGCTTTTGCCACCAATAGATTTCCTAAGCACTAGTGTTGTAAGGAACAGGTTAAAAAGAAAATCCGAATGTCATTACTTTGTAATGTGTGTGTTCTATATCTTATCCTAGTGACTAAAATCTTCTCCATAGCTAGACCCCAAATAATAATCCTTTACGTGCTAAGTTGTATCTAGAGAGTGGGATAGGTTTAATAAATATCCTAATCCTAATGCGTACCCTAACCCTAACCCATACCCTAACCCTACCACATACCCTAATCCTAACCCGTACCCTAAACCTAGCCCTAACCCTAAATCTAACCCTAATCCTAACCCTAACCCATACCCTACGCCATACCCTCACCCATACCCTAACTTGTACCCTAAGCCGCACCCTAAACCTAAACCTAAACTTAACACTAACCCTAATCCTAAACCATACCCTACACCGTACCCTCACCCGTACCCTAACCCGTACCCTGACCCTAACCTTAACCCTAATCCTAACCCTAACCTAAGCCGTACCCTTACCCTAACCCTAAAGCTAAACCTAACCCTAACTCATACCCTACGCCATACCCTAACCCGTAACCTAGCCCGTATCCGAAGCCGTACACTAACCCTAACCCATACCCTACGCCGTAACCTCACCCGTACCCTCACCCGTACCCTAAGCCGTACCCTAACCCTAACCCTAACCCTAACCCTAACCCTAACCCCTACCCTACGCCGTACCCTCACCCGTACCCTATCCCATACCTTAAGCCGTACCCTAACCCTAACACTAACCCTAACCCTAACCCTAACCCTAAACGACCCTTGACTGCTTTTGCCTCCATTAGATTTCCTAAGCACTAGTGTTTTAAGGAACAGGTTAAAAAGAAAATCCTAATGTGATTTTATTATAATGAGTTTATTCTTTATCTTATCCTAGTGACTAAAATCTCCTCCATGGCTGGACCCCAAATAATATTCCTTTACGTGCTAAGTGGTATCTACAGAGTGGGATAGGTTTAATAAATACCCTAATCCTAACGTGTACCCTAACCCTAACCCGTACCCTAACCCTAACGCATACCCTAACCCTAACCCAAACCCTAACCCTGACACGTACGCTAATCCTAACCCGTACCCTAAACCAATCCCTAAACCTAAAACTAACCCTAAACCTACCCCTAACCCTAACCCATACCCTACGCCGTACCCTCACCCGTACCCTAACCCGTACCCTAACCCGTATCCTAAGCCGTACCCTATCCCTAACCCTATCCCTAACCTATACCCTACGCCGTAACCTCACCCGTACCCTAACCCGTACCCTAAGCCGTACCCTAACCCTAACCCTAACCTTAAACCTAACCCATACCCTATGCCGTAACCTAACCCGTACCCTAGACCGTATCCTAAGCCGTACCCTAACACTAACCCATACCCTACGCCGTACCCTCACCCGTACCCTCACCCGTACCCTAAGCCGTACCCTAACCCTAACCTTAACCCTAACCCTAACCCATACCCTACGCCGTACCCTAACCCGTACCCTAACCCGTATCCTAAGCCGTACCCTAACCCTAACCAATACCCTACGCAGTACCCTCACCCGTACCCTCACCCGTACCATAAGCCGTACCCTAAACCTAACACTAACCCTAACCCTAACCCTAACCCCTACACTACGCCGTACCCTAACCCGTACCTAACCCGTATTCTAAGCCGTACCCTAACCCTAACAAATACCCTACACAGTACCCTCACCCGTACCCTAAGCCATACCCTAACCCTAAACCTAACCCTAACCCTAATCCCTACCCTACGCCGTACCCTCACCCGTACCCTATCCCATACCCTAAGCCGTACCCTAACCCTAACCCTAACCCTAACCCTAACCCTAACCCTAAACTACCCTTGACTTCTTTTGCCTCCATTCGATTTCCTAAGCACTAGTGTTTTAAGGAACAGGTTAAAAAGAAAATCCTAATGTGATTTTTTTATAATGTGTTTATCCTTTATCTTATCCTAGTGACTAAAATCTTCTCCATGGCTGGACCCCAAATAATATTCCTTTACGTGCTAAGTGGTATCTAGAGAGTGGGATAGGTTTAATAAATACCCTAATCCTAACGTGTACCTAACCCTAACCCATACCCTAACCCTAAGGCGTACCCTAACAATAACACGTACGCTAATCCTAACCCGTACCCTAAACCAATCCCTAACCCTAAAACTAACCCTAACCCTAACCCTAACCCTAACCCATACCCTAAGCCATAGCCTCACCCGTAACCTAACACGTACCCTAAGCCGTACCCTAACCCTAACCCTAACCCTAACCCTAACCGTACCCTAACCCGTATCCTAAGCCTGACCCTAACCCTAACCCTAACCCTAAACCTAACCCTAACCCATACCCTACGCCGTACCCTCACCCGTAAACTCACCCGTACCCTAAGCCATACCCTAAACCTAACCCTAACCCTAACCTATACACTACGTCGTAACCTCACCCGTACCCTAACCCGTACCCTAAGCCGTACC